>NC_054469.1:93978278-94280387 GCF_017639515.1 Carcharodon carcharias
ATTGCACCACCTGGAACAAAATGTGAGAACTCCCTATGACCTCTTTAGCTGAGGGTATGTTCCAGCTATCTGAAAGAAAATCCCTTTATCTCTGAACCCCTGGATACCCACTTCCCCAAAAAGGTCTCCTAGGCCCATTAGATTGGAAGATAGAAAATGTAACACCACTGTTCAAAAAGGGAGGGAGACAGGCCAGTTAGTTTTACATCTGCCATAGGGAAAATGTTAGAAGCTATTATTAAAGAAGTTATAGCAGGGCACTTGGATAAGTTCAAGGTCATCAGGGAGAGTCAACATGGTTTTGTGAGAGGGAAATCATGTTTAACCAACTTATTAGAGTTCTTTGAGAAAGTGGAATGTGCTGTGGATAAAGGGAGACCAGTGGATGTACTGTACTTCGATTTCCAGAAGACATTTGATAAAGTGCTACGTCAGAGGTTATTGAAGAAAATAAAAGCTCATGGTATTGGGGGTAACATATTGGCATGGATAGAAGATTGGCTGGCTAACAGGAAGCAGAGAGTAGGCATAAATGGGTCTTTTCAGGTTGGCAATTTGTAACGCGTGGTGTGCCACAGGCATAAGTGCTGGGATCTCAACTGTTTACAATTTATATAAATGACTTGGATGAAGGGATGGATGGGATGGTTGCCAAACTTGCTGATGATACAAAGATAGGTAGGAAAGTAAGTTGTGAAGAGGACATCAGGAGGCTACAAAAAGATATAGATAGGTTAAGTGAGTGCGCAAAGATATGGAGTATAATGTGAGAAAATGTGAAATTGTCCATTTTGGCAGGAACAGTAAAAAAGAAGCATATTATCTGAATGGTGAGAGATTGCAGAGCTCTGAGGTGCAGAGGAGTCTGAGTGTCTCAGTGCATGAATCACAAGAGGCTAGTTACAGGTACAGTAAGTAATTAGGAAAGCCAGTAGAATGCTATCGCTTATTGCGAGGGGAATGGATTACAAAAGTAGGGCATTTATGCTACAGTTATACGGAGCACTAGTGCAACCAATCTGGAATACTGTGTACAATTTTGGTCACCTTATTTAAGGATGTAAGTGTGTTGGAAGCAGTTCACAGAAGGTTTACCAGACTAATACCTGGAATGGGCAGGTTGTCTTATGACGAAAGTTTGGACAGGGTCGGCTTGCTTCTGCAGAAGTTCAGAAGAGTAAGAGGTGACTTGAATGAAACATAAAAGATCCTGAGGAGTCTTGACAGGATGGATGTGGAGAGGATGTTTCCTCTTGTAGGAGGATCTAGAACTGGGGCCAACCGTTTAAAAATAAGGGGTCACCCATTTAAAACGGAGATGAGGCGAATTTTTTTCTCTGAGGGTCGTGAGTCTTTGGAACTCTCTTCCCGAAAAGGCAGTGGGAGCAGAGTCTTTGAATATTTTTAAGGCAGAGGTGGATAGATTCTTGGTAAGCAAGGGGCTGATAGCTTATTGGGGGTAGGCAGGATGCAGATCTGAGGTTACTATCAGATCAGCCATGTTCTAATTGAATGGCAGAGCAGGCTCACTCAAGGGGCTGAATGGCCTACTCCTGCTCCTTGCTCGTACGTTCATATATAAGTGCTTCCAGAAATCTGGCTAATTTCTACTTTGCTAACTTGTGAGGTGAACTGCAGCATCCCTACCATGCATAGAACATGAATCGAACCTACCCTCTGTCTAAAACTGCTGAGCTGTCAACAAACATGCCATCTCTCTCCTCCCATACCTACTTGGCCAAACCATTCTGATGGGCAGACTGTTTTAAAATCTAACATCACAACAGGGCTTCAAAGCTCTTTGGTGGCTTAAAATGTTTGCATTCATACTACAAGTTTCATGTCACCAGAAAAATTCCTTCACACTGAGACCATGGGCTTTACAACACGGCACAGATGTTGAGTCTTAGATTTGGTTCGTTCCGGCAACATTGAAAAAAGCTGCAGTAATTATAACTCAATTATACTTTCACAGCTAAAGAGTTTAATAGTTACAGCTGGGCTGCTTCTGTACCCTGTGGAAATGGAGATTTCAGTGAAATAGCAGGTGCTTGCAACTCAGTCAAACAATATTTGAAACCCTGATCAAGGCTAAAAGGTTCACTTTGTTACCAGCACCTCATAGGTTTGCTTGTTAAAATGAAGAGAATGTCATACTGATGTAATGTACTGAAAGACTACACCGTACATTATAGCCAATTACTCTTGTCCAAAAATCCCATTTGGATCTTCATTAAATTGGTTCACTTTGTCTGTAAACTCCTTCACTTTGGTTACAGATTTGCAATTGCCAAATAGAATCATTTTTAGCCAGCAAAACTGAGTGTAACAAAATTTAATTTAACTGTTAAACAAAAGGTGGTGATGCATCAGGGCTGTGTTTACTTGAAACTGCAGGAAAAACAAGTGTGCAATATTGTTACATAAACAGGGCAGGAGCTTTTGACATTCTTTGATTGGGGCACAGCTCCAGGGGGGCAGTGTTCTGCCAGCCGCAGAGCTCCGACCTGGGAATCACGAGGGAAAAGGTGCTAGCAAAACTATTGGAACAAAAGGCTGACAAGTCCCCCAGGCCTGATTACCTGCTTCCTTAGGTTTTAAAAGAAGTGGCTGCAGAGACATTGGATGTATTGGTTACAATTTCCTGGGTTCTGGAAAGGTGCCAGCAGATTGGAAAACTGCACATCTTTCACCTCTAATTCAAGGGGGGGGGGGAGAAGACAGAAAGCTGAAAGTGACAGTCAAGTTAGCCTAACATCTGTCATATGGAAAATATTTTAATCATTTTTAAGGAGGTTAAGAGCAGGACATCATAATACAATTGGACAGAGTCAACATGGTTTTTTGAAAAGGAAATCACGTTTAACTAACTTATTAGAGTTCTTTGAAAAAGGAGCAAACATGGTGGATAATGGGGAACCAGTAGATGTGGTCTATTTTGAATTCCAAAAAGCAGTCAGTAAGGCTACCACACAAGGTAAAAGCTCATGATGTTGAGAACAACATTTTAGCATGGAGAGAGGATTGGTTAGCAAACAGTATCAAAGAGTCTGGAAAAATTGGTCCTTTTTGGGTTGGCAAACTAACTTGTGGAGTGTCACAGATCAGTGCTGGGACCTCAACCATTTACAATCTATACTAATGACTTGGAATGAGCGACCGAGTGTATGGTTGCTAAATTTGCTGATGACACAAAGGTAGGTAGGAAAGCAAGTTATCAAGAGCACACAAAGAAACCGCAAAGGGATATAGATAGGCTGAGTGAGCGGGCAAAATATTGGCAGATAACATAGAATGTGGGAAAGCGTAAGCTTGTCCACTTTGGCAGGAAGAATAGAAAAGCGGATGCAATATAAAAAGAGGAAAGTGTTGCTACAACTGTAGAGGGCCTGAGTGAGGCTGCATCTGGAGTACCGTGTACAGTTTTGATCTCTTTACTGCATGGGAAACCGTTCAGAGAAGATTCACTTGGCTAATTCGTGGGGTAAGACATTGTCTTATGAGGAAAGGTGGAGTAGGTTAGGTGTAAACTTACTGGGGTTTACAAGAATGGGTGGTAATCTTATTGCAACATAAGATTCTGAGGGGACTTGACAGGGGGATTTTGAGAGGATGCTTCCCTTCACGGGGGCAATCTAGAAGTGGGGGCAGTTTCAAAACAAGCAGCCTCACACTTAGGATGGAGAATAAGAGGAATTTCTTCTCTCAAAGCGTCAGTAATCTTTGGAATTCCCTTTCCCAGACAGGGGAGCTTGGTCATTGAATATATTCAAAGCTGAGTTAGACAAATTTTTGATCAACTAGAGAGTCAATGATTATAGGAGGGCAGGCAGGAAAGTGAAGACCATAATCAGATCAACCAAGATCTTACTGAATAGCAGAGCAGGCGTGAGGAAGCGAATGGCCCTGCTCCTACTTCTTATGATTCTTATGACATGAATCAAAATTCCAACACTAGTGTTACTTACATTTTGTGGGGGCACTGATGAAAAAAAAAATTCTGGGCCCACTCTGTTCAACTTAAAACATGGGATCCCATATGTCTGACATTCAAATAATGCAAATAGAGGGAACTACATCATGGGGTGTATTGCCCTTCTGTGCCCCATCTAGGAGCACTGACATTTAAGACAGGGGTACTTGCCAACTATAACTTAATGTTTGTGATCCAAAAACAACTAGCTCAAGGACTGCTCTCAAAGATCCGCCATGGAGCTGCTCCATGGCCTGAAGTTTACTCTCGGGGTGTGCCCGAAGTCGGCGTGTACGGAAGTGGATGTAAAACCTGCTCCCAACCAAGTTCACGCTGTGAACGTGATCTTACACTGGGTGGTCAATTAAGGCCCACCCAACGTGAAACGCGACTGGCGGGTGTGTTTCCATGTGCAGAGGTGGAAATGCATGGGGCGGCAGGACCAATGGAGGCATGAGGGGTGTTCAATGCAGAAGCAACAGTTCCCTGAAGGCTACCAGGAGTTGTGGGGAAGGGTGAAGGAGCTGTTTGGAAGCAATTCAACAAATGGCCTGGTGTGCAGTCATGGCCTCAGCACCTGGTGGTCATGGAAGGCGGGAGGACAAGTCGGGTGAGCACTTTGCCCCTCCCCCCACCCCTGTTTCTCAGATGAGTGCCTGGCAGTGCTGGTGGAGGTGGTCAGCCAGGCAGCATATCCTGGTGCCCTGGGATGACAAGAGAAGGCCTGGACAGAGGCCGCCACCCAGGTCAGTGGGCACGATGTGATGCGCCATTTGTGGCTTCAGTGCTGCAAACAGTTCAATGATCTTCAGCGGTCAGCAAAGGTTAGTGCAAAAACGGCCTGGACTTGTGCAGTAAACTTTAGTCAGGTGCCCGCTTCTCGGAACATTCAGGGGTCTAAGAGTGTGTATGCCAACTGGTTCTTCAGCCTGCTCTGCCAAGGTTGGGAGGTCAGCACAACTGGCCTCAGTGCATTGCAGGGTGAGATGTGCCACAGTAACAAGGCCCAGCTAATTCCTGAGCGGGAGAGGGGGAAACCAGGAAAGGACCTTCAAGGAGACAGAGTAATAATGAGGTATTTTTCCCTGTCAGGACAAGAGCACTTGTAACATTGTGGAGTGCCAGAGAACAGGTGGAGCAGTGCTAAATCTGTGCACCCCCATGAAACACAATAGCGATGCATTACAGCTGGAATGCCACCAGCCAGCTCGCTCCTCCAGTCGCGGTGAGGCAGGGGGTCTTGGATGATGGTAAGAGAACAGGTGACAGATGCGTGTGCAGTGGGTACGAGAAACATAATGGGCTCCTCTCATCAGAAACTGAACTGTCATGGCCAGAGAGCCCATTGAAGTGCCAATGCAGAAGGCACCATGCAGCAGGTCTCCACTGTCCTCTCAGCCTAGCATGCACAGTGACTTTTGATGATTGAATGTACTGATCTTTTACCTTCCTCCCATAGATGCACCATCCGCAGCAGCCACAAGCGGCCCCAAGGACGTCTCATTGAGCTCCGAGGAAGACACGCCTGCACCAGATATTCACACGTCGGTGGCATTAGCTATTCGGTTCCACCGGTAATGCACAGTGGTGAGGGCACAGCACACTCACCTGAGGAGCTGGTAGAGGCAGAGAAGTCCCAGGGAGCCGACAGCGGGAGCACAGGTTGAGAACAGGACCATGTTGCATCCGAGGCAGATAACTAGCCTCTGGGGTCGTCCATCAGGCGGCAGATGCTGGATGTCCACTGGGATGCATTGGGAGAACTGGCAGAGATCCATGAGTGTCTGCATGCCATGCATGCAGAGCTTGAGTTCTGCATTGACCCTTAATAGCGAGTGCACAGCCTCCTCCATTGAGAGAGTTGCGACTCTCATGAAGAGACAGCTTCAGGAGTAGACTCAGGGGTTCCTGGGGTTGCACTTAGACCTGCAAGACCTCACACAGGCAATGACCTGAGGAGGTTACTGCCAGTGTGAGAGGTGGATGAGGCACCTAGTCTCCTTGCCAGGTGCCCGTCTATCACACTGGCAAATGAGCTGCCTGTCATCTCAATGGGCTTCTCTCAGGTCGAGGGCACCAACTCCTCCATCTCTCTGCCAGTGACCGCCATCTGATGATGGCGTGATGATTGAGATATGGGGTTGGATGCACCCTCCCAGGCAGAGCCTACTCAGGCTCCAGCTGTCAGAGGATGACTGCAAAGGTCATCAGGGTCACCAGGACAGCAGAGTTAGCTGGCTGCCTTCAATGTCACTGTCAGCAAGGGGGTGTCACCAAGATGCAGCACACGTTGAAGGCACCTTGAGCAACACAGGGGTATGTCATGGGTGTTAATTATTTTGACATTTATTTTAGGGATGAACACTTTGTTTATTCTTTATTTGTTCACATGAAGTCACAGAAACATTTATTTGACTTAAATGGAGTGAGTTGGCTGGATGGCATAAATAGGTGCCAGATACAGCACAGGCTTGTAAACGTGTGGTGTTGTGTGCTGCTGCCGTATTGGGTTGGGTTCTCACTTATTGTTATCAAAGGAGACAATGCCATTGGCTTGACGAGGCATCGATGTCTTGGGTGCCTTGCGGAATGTTCACTAAATCAAAGCATCCCCGGTGTCCCTGCCTCGATGAGGGTTCCTGTCCTCTGCCTCGAGGTCCTCACCCTTCGCCTCCCCAGGCTCTTCCTCAGAGCCATCACTTCAGTCATCCTCCATGGCCTGTGGAGCTGCCTCGCTTTCCTCAGCCTCCAGTGGGTCCCCCCTTGACAGAGCCAGGTTGTGCAGGGCGCAGGATGTGACTATGAGGGAGACACGCTCTGGAGGATACTGTAATGCTCCCCTGACCAGCCCAGGCATCTGAAACACACCTTCAGCAGCCCAATGGTCCTCTCCACCACTGCCCTTGGAGAGGCATAACTTCTGTTGTATCTCTCCTCAGCCTCAGTTCTTGGGTGACTCTTCAATTGACAACCCATGAGTCATACATCCGCTCGTGCAGGAGCCATGAACAGCCTTTGTATCTGTGAGTGACACAAGATGTAAGCACCCTGTGAGCTCCCAGGGTAAAGGGCACAAACTTGGACAATCTGTCCTGTGGTCACAGACGATCTGAACATTCATTGAGTGGAACCCCTTTCTGTTTACAAAAACTCTCGACTCACCTTGATTGATGGCCACATGAGTACAATCTATCACACCTGGGTGCAGGGGAACCCAGCCATCACAGTGAAGGCTTGTGCGCTCTCTGCCTGGCTCGACTCTTCTGTCCAAAAGTGGATGAAAATGCAGACGTGTCTAAAGATAGCATCAGTCACAAGCTTGACTTAACTGTGCGCAGCTGATTGAGAAATGCCAGACAGATCCCCCACTGAGCCCTGAAAAGCACCGGAGGCACAGAAGTTGAGGGCCACTGTGACCGTCAAAGCCACTGGCTTGGGGTGCCCGTTCACACAGTTGGAAGTGATTTCCGGACGTAAGGTGACGTATTGCTGTCACTGTGTCCCTGGAGAGGCGGAGACTCCTGCAACACTGAACCTTGGACATCTGGAGGTAGTTGGTGCACTGCCTGAACACTCCAGATGCTGGATAGTGGCATCTTCGGTGTGCCCTCCTGTCTTGGCTTCCCTGATGGCCCTGCACCAACTGAGTCCATGTCTCTCCTCTTTAAGGCCTGTTGCTGGGACACTGCCACGCCCACCTGTCCTGCTCTCCCTCCAGCCCCTCTCTTCCTCTTCAGAGGAGGATCCATCAGTGGAATGCACTATCCTCATTAAATGGGATGCAGAGGGCCCGTGCCTTGAAAATAAAGGAGCTCTGTGCTGCAATACTCAGGGGATCCTTCCAGGGAAGATGAGGATGAGGTATTGAAAGGTAGGCCTGACAATCAAACAAGATGCCAGGAAACTCTGGGACAACCCCGTACTCACACAGCAATGAACTGGCAATGACAGAGAAAGTGCTGCTGTTCCAAGGACCTTTTATCCTGCCCATGGATGAGGAAATAATTAAAATGTGAATTCCACCCACCCATTTTGCCCATGCGATGAGCTAAAAATCTCACGGGCAACGTCAAATCACGGTCAATAGGCTTTTTAATGACCTTAACTGGCCCTTTAATTGTTGGCAGGCGCTGCTCCAACTCCCACATGTGCCCACCGTCCTCAATATTGCACGTGTGCATGATGATGTCGGGACTCACACCCGAAGTCTTTTCACACAATTTTACATGTATACCGGTCAGGCACACGCCAGAGCTTGGAATGCAAGATTCAGGCCCATGTTTTTATTTTTATGAAATGTGCCATGTACATGCTTTAAACCGTAACAAATATCCAAGACCATCAAACTATCAACAGAGTTTTTATTTAGCATTGGACACGGTACACTAAAGATGCCTAATTATTATGCTGACCTTGGTTGTTAATCTTTAATCTGCAAGCTAGTTCTTATTTAATGTATGACTGTATACTAGAATTCCCTGGTTCATCAACCCTGCACTGTGCATTCTCTCCACCCATGTGCTTGGTGGCTGGGCTACAGAGCTGCTGCCTCAGAACCATGCCTCAGCTATTGGCATCCAACTTTCGATGCAGCTCAACGATTTTTTCAGTTCTCATTTCCAAAAGTCTATCAGAGCCTGAAACATTCAATAACTTCTATAAGAAAAATGTGTGTGCCATGTTGTAGAAAATAACGGCCCAGAACTTCTGCAGGGATTCTGTTGAAATCCTGACATATCAGCGAACTCGAGGGGAAACAGCTTTTACAGCCATTTTCAATCAGTTCCTCATGAGTCCCAGTGATCTTCTCCCAGAGTTATAGTGGGATATTGGGCCAACCGCTGACAAAATTCAGTGTCAATGATTCCAGGTAATGGAATGAGTCCAAATGTGTTGTGTTTTTCATTGTTTTGAACAAAACCATCTTTACTTTCAAAGTATTTACATTGTTTTATTAATTCAGAAACGGAGTCAGATTAGCAACGCCTTAGCAAGTCCTAGCAAGTTTACTTCAACGGCCTCAGCCATCACAATTCAATTTGCAACAAATATGAAATAACCGCATTTCTTAGAATTAACTGATGACTGGTCATTTCACATCAACAATATATAATGTCCTTTGTCTTGAAATGGTTCTATACACATCAGCAAGTCTGTGTTAGAATATATGAGTTGAAGCCACTGGGAGTACAGGTGTTTCCTCTTACATTGCGTTGTTCATGTTCAAAACTGCTGATGTCAAAGTTCTTTCAAAAAGCCCACCCTTATTGTACCTATTTTCTGAGTACCACGCTGCTTCCAACTTTTAATATTTCTCTTGAAGATCCACCAAATGCCCACCTCCCTTGCCTCTCCCTGTCCATGTATATTCCATTGGTTTCCAACCCGTCCATGTCACTAAGATTGCTCTATTCAAAGCTGTAAATGACACTGAGAGACTGTGGCTCTAGGTTCTCTTTGTCTTCCTTAACCTTCCTGTTTCTTCAAGATTCTTGACTACTTGACTTTCTTCCATTTCTTTCTGTCCTCTTTCTCCACAACACATTCCATGTTTTCATGATCATTTGAATGCCCCAGATTCTATCCTTAGACTCCTTTTCATCATTTACATGGCAACTTTTAGCATCACCTTACAAGTGTGGGTTAGCTTCCACATGTACACTGACACTGCCCAATCCTATTGCTCCACTATTCCCTGCCAATTTCAAAACTGCAGCTATATTCCCTGCATGATTGCTGTTTTGAATGAGCCACGGTTTCAGGCTGGATCCTGACAAAAGCAAAAGAATCTTTTATGGTTTTTCCAATACCTCTGTGCTTCTGACTCTGTGGTAAAGTGGAGTACATATACCTTTAAGAGAATGCAAGGGAACTAACCATGTGACAGTACTGACCAATCACTGCACAGCTGGTTAACTGTAAGTCTAGAGCTGGAGGTGGTTGTGGGAGCACCCAAGGATTTAGTGCTCTGCCTTCTATTGCAATAAATAATCACAGTTTGTTCTTATGTCGGTCTCTCTCCGTAATTGATAGCGAGCATCAACTAACAAGTGTACATGAAGGCTTGCAATTCATATTTATTTGACTAGTGAACTCAGGCTCAAGACATAACAGACTCCAAGTCTGTCAACCCTCCTGGCTGCTATATCAGGATGAAACTGGTGGCTTGCAACCTTGGCCTGGATAGCTCTAGGTTAAGACAGCATGCCAGATCTGGCAGTAGTGATTTCTAACTTTTGAAAAAGAAAACAGCAGGCATTAAATTTGGCATTTTGACTTGTTTTTGACTATCCACCTTTGCCTGTCTTTCTCTTTCACACAGGCATTGGTGATCATTAAAGAATTTATGATAAACTAGAAGATGTACTCAATAAGGTGCTCCATTACTCAATATTGAGTTCATTATTTCCTCTAATTTAACAACAGTTCTAATAATTGGATTCATAAACTTGATGCAAGGTTGCCAAGTTTGCAAAGTAATATCAAATTCAGAAAAATAGTGGAACTATGAAAGCATCTTAAATATTACAGAATGAGATAGCTAAATGAGCAACGAAAAATAGCTGTGATGTGTATTCCATGAATGGTGTTTAAATAACTGTGGGCGAAGCTGAAAGATTGAGGTGATTAAGTCGAAGCTAAAAATTTCCAACCAATGCGGATGACACGAAGACTGGCCAGGCGGTTAACAGTGAGTTTGAGTGTCTTGTGCTACAGTAAGATATAGGGCTTGGCCTAAATAGCCAAGTGGTTATGGTACTGGGTTTGTAACCCCAAGATCAAGAGTTCAAATCTCACAATGGCAAACTATGAAACAATGTAACTTCATCTGAAACAGATGGAAACGGGTTTGTACTCGAAAGAGTTACAGTAAGATATATACTGGATGGTCAAATGGGCAGATAAGTGGCAGATGGGATTTAACCCTGAAAAGTGAGAGGTGATACACTTTGGAAGGAGTAATTTGACAAGGAAGTATTCAATGAACAGCATGGCACTAGGAAGTTCTGAGGAACAAAGGGACCTTGGCATGTGTGTCCATAGATCTCCGAAGGTGGAGGGGCATGTTAGTGGGGTGGTGAAAAAGGCATATGGGGCACTTGCCTTTATCAATCAAGGCATAGATTACAAAAGTAGGAGATCATGTTAGAGTTGTATAGAACCTTGGTGAGGCCACAGCTGGAGTACTGCATGCAGTTCTGGTCGCCACATTATAGGAAGGATGTGATTGCACTAGAGGGGGTGCAGAGGAGATTCACCTGGGATGAAACATTTAAGTTATGAAGTGAGGTTGTATCGACTTGGGTTGTTTTCATTGGAGCAGAGAAGACTGAGGGGCGACCTGATCGAGGTATACAAGATTATAAGGGGCATGGACAGGGTGGATAGGGAGCAGCTGTTTCCCTTAGTTGAAGGGTCAGTCACAAGGGGGCATAAGTTCAAGGTGAGGGACAGGAGGTTTAGGGGGAATGTGAAGAAAAACTTTTTTACCCAGAGGGTGGTGACGGTCTGGAATGCACTGCCTGGGAGGGTGGTGGAGGCGGGTTGCCTCACAACCTTTAAAAAGTACCTGGATGAGCACTTGGCACGTCATAACATTCAAGGCTATGGGCCAAGTGCTGGTAAATGGGATTAAGTAGGTAGGTCAGGTATTTCTCACGTGTCGGTGCAGACTCGATGGGCTGAAGGGCCTCTTCTGCACTGTGTGATTCTGTGAATGCAAAGCAACAGACAACAAAACCAAGAAAATATTACATTGCATAACCAAAACCATAGGACACAAGTCAAAGCAGATACCTTATTGGTATGAGACAGGAGTCCCATATAAGCCATACCAGTTGAAGATGGCAGTTTCTTTCCCGAAAGGACATTAATTAAACAGGTGGGTTTTTACAATCTGACAGCTTCACAATTACTTGCATTTCCAAGCCTGTTTTAAACTAAACTTGAAGTCTCAAACTGTCATGGTTAAGATTTGAACTCTCATTCTCTGGATTATTGGTCCAGATCCCTCGATCACTAGGCCAATAACAAAATTAAATTTTACACTACTGTGGTCAGACTGCACGTGGTATAGCACCCAGTTCTGAAAGAAGAGAAAATTTCAAGCACTAAAGCAGTACAGAATTGATCGCCAGTGTCAAAGGTTTGTATTTATAGAAAGACTGCTGAGACCTGGACATAGCCTGATAAGGAGACATCCAAGAGATGATCTTTTAGAGGTATTAGACAATAGCTACAATTTCTTGTTGGTAGACATTGGAAATGCCAAAAGTATGATCTTTAACTTCTGTAATAAACTGTATTCTTGACATCCATTCCCCTCACCAGCCGCCATCCAAGGTGAACAAGACTGACTGTGACCTTGGCATCCTGTTCAACCACCAGCTAATCATCTTATGCTATATCCTGCCCAGCACAAGAATTGCATATTTCCACTTCTCATAACACCAACCACCTCTCTCAATCCGTCATTACTGCAGGCTTGACTATTTTTAATTTGACTAATGATCTCCAGCTTGGCCTTCCATCCTCCACTATCTACAAACATTAGCTCATCTGAAACTTTGCTGCCCATATCCGATCCTGCACCAAGTCCTGCTCATCTACTACCTGTGTTCGGCGATTACACCGGCTGAGTCCTTCAATGCCTTAAAATTTGAAATTTTCAACTTTGACCTTAGGCCCCTTCATGGCCTCATCCGTTGCTGTCTCCATAACCTCCCCAGGACATACAACCCACCCCACTGAAACCTCCAACTTTCTGAATCTGGCCACTTGTGCATCACCGCTTCCCGTCTCGCAACCATTAGCGACCTTGCTCTCAACCACTTCGACCCCATGCTCTGTATTACCCTCCCTAAATCCCTCTCCTTTAAGGGCATCTTTAAAACCCACTTCCTCTAGCAGGTTTTTTGTTACCCATTCTAATATTATCTTATTTGGCTCAGTTTCATCTTCTGAAATTTGCCTCCATGTTGAAGGTGCTATATAACTGCAAGCTGTCTTCTTGCACGAGTATCATATCCGTGCAATCTTCTCAGCCACAAACCCCCATTCGAAACTTCTATTCCTCCAAATCTAGGTGAATGCATTATCCCTTCCCTCATTTTGCACCAGCTGATCAGACACAATGGCCTAGTCATTTAGAATTCTCTCCTAAGTTACTTTTGCCAAATGACTTCCCTCCCTGCCTCAGCTTTCTAAACTACCGGAATTCCTCCCAGATAAGAACTGCATTCCTGTGCCTGAATTTTCAGCTCGGCAGGTGGGCGCCATTGGCAGCCCCAGGAGCTGTAGTGAAACGGACCGCTGACCATGATCGGCCCCCGACCACAATTTCACACTGGCTGGCCAATTATCGGCCAGTCAGCATGAAGCGTGCACTATGATCAGCGCTGCCGTGGTTGGGGGTGGGAGGAAGGCAAGCGCTGAAGTCAGCGTGGGCACAGGGGAACGCTCACAGAAAGTTCCCTGAAGGCAACGAGCTGCCTCAGGGAGCTGCAGGCTGCAAAAATATCAAATAAAGATTTTTAAATCTGGTAAAAAAAGTGTCCACGCAACACAAGCAGTCGCCTGAGCATCGACATTGTAAAAATTTTGTGCGTAGATTTTTTTTTATTATTTAATGACAGAAACCTCATCCCACCCTTGGATGAGGGTTCCTGAAAAATGCAAAGGCCACCTGGCCGATTTGCCTGCCCGCCAACCAGAACATTGGACAGACAGCGAAACATCCCGGTTAATTGCACCGTTAATGGACTTAATAACCCTCTTAATTGTCTGCGGGCACACATCCGAGTTTAGCACGTGCCCACCGACCGAAATATCGCAGGAGAGCGCAATGGTGTCAGGATGCTCACCCGATGTCATCGCGTGCTATTTCATTCTCAAACATGTTGAGCGAAAAATTTTGCCCCTGGTCTTGAACAGGAAATTCTATTCCATTCCACGCATTAAAACGCTCAAATCCTGAGGTAACCTACAGTGCTACAATTTGTTTTGTGACTGATGTTTCAATAAGTTTTCACCTGACACATTGAGCCAATCAATTTATTTTGACTGATAATGCAGTCTGTTCGGCTGGAATTTTAGTCGTCAGATAAGCCCTGTAATTTCACAGTATGACTGACCAATTTCAACCACTCTTTACAGTACATGCGCCAATATTGAACCTGGATTTACAGGTTGAGAAGGGAACAGTAAATAGTTTCAATCATCTCCCCTCCCTACATAACAGCGAGCTAAGCAATTTAAAGGCAAACCAAGAATGCATTCTATTTCTGTGCACATTACACATTAGCAGATTACATCCTTTCAATCTTGACAGCAGCATTTTCCAACCCACACTTAGCAAAAAATCTGTACCCTTTTCCATTTGGATCGCCTGCTTGTACAGCCTGAATCCAATTACATGTGACAAGAGTCAGAGCAGCTGAATGATCAGTGCATCTTAAAACATGAAAGCCAATCTTCTAATGATGTGTATGGTCTTCAGGACATGGGGTATCTTAGATCCAGGCAACATGGCTCAAATCCAAGTCTTTATGAATGGTACTTCTACCAATTATATCACAGAAAAGCTTTTCAAGGGATGACATGTATGCTCAAGCTAAAAGTAATTCCTTCCTGTAGGCATGAAGGAACATTTCATGCAATTACTGATCTACATGTAAGCTTTGAGTTTTCTTATGGATGGGAGGAACAATGGCCAAAGGTACAAGTTGCAACAGACAGACTGACAGAGGTAAAACAAATCAGACAACAACCTACTTAGCATAAAACTGCCTCCGGTCTATCTTATTCTTATAACACATTGAAAGTGAACAGAGGTAAACTTCAAATCTGATTATTTTAAAAATGTGCCCAGGAGACACGACACCTTCATTGATTTATATCCACCTTTATTTCCTATTTGCTATTTATCTTGCACACTTTCGTTGGTCACACTAAATAGTTACAAATGCGTTTTGACAAAGAACATTCAGCTTTACAGGTTCAAATTACAAACATTGTTAAATTTTAGCATCAATTCACAACCAATAAATTGTTTTTGGTATATTCTGTCAGTTTGTGCACTCCATTCAGTTCTTGCCTTCACACGCAGAAAGTTTTGTGACCTGAGTCACATGCTTATTTTGGGCATGAAGCACTTTAGTTTCTTAATCTGGAAACATACATAGTAGGCAAGCCTTTTCGTAGTAGCTGGAGGTTTACCATATTAACAGTGTTGGCTTTAGTCTTATTCAGCATACTCGTACCAACAGGTTTTGGAGGGAAATATTACACAAGTCAAAATGCATTTGATGACAATTTTCTTTCAAAATATTCTTAATTGATGAGTCACTTCCACCTTACCACCATCTGTTCTTCACTATAGTGTTCTACAGCTCTAATGCTCTCTATATAATTCAAGTCTGAGCGCACAAAATATGGAACTTAAGATATTTCTGGTAGGTGTATTTTACAGTTCATTTTGCATCTTATTGGACTGCAAGTGGTAACAAATGCTCATCACATAACAACATTTAGGAGATGCAATACCGACAACAACATACTTAAGAAAAACGGGCTCTCTTGAAATGTATTTAAGGAAAAATATTTTCTTAGGAAGCTGAAGATAGGATGATCCACTGAATGATAACAATGCAAGGCGGAATCCCCCAAATCAATGTGCCGAGTATTAGGGGTCCTCATTATTGTCATTAAGCCTGGTCTCTCATGGTTTAAATGCAAATCTGACTCCTCTCAACCTCGTAATACACAAAATTCTAAATTCTACACCAGATCTCTGCAAATATCATTAGATTTTAAAATTATTTAGCGATGTCCCTTTGTTCCAAAGTAATCCTCCACAAGTTGACTGCAAAACAGCCTCCAGGACAGGTTAAAAAAAAGTACCACTCTTACTGTGCAAAAAAATTAAATGAAAAGTTAACTTTTGTACAAAAATATAGACCTACTATTAAATAAAATGATATAAAAACACTAGTCGCTTAAGCCAACCACTGTCAAATTTGGGCAACTTAAAACAATTTTCTCAATGAAATGTACCCCTTCTTATTTCAAAAAAGATAACCTAATGAACAATGCAGTGACAGCCACAATACTCAATTTGTCAGGCTGCTTTAAGTTGTTCGAGAAGGGAACCCAATGAACTCTACCTAAACATTACCACAGTTGGGAGAAATGATTAAGTACGCTTTCATTACTAGTGTAACTCAAGTTCAAACCTGGTCCTGATCAATGGGATTAAATTTTAACCTTGAGTTTACTTTTCACAGATATGGATTGATTTGCTGTGCACTTACAAGTTCCGCTTTTGCTTGCTATAAAAACTTTAACACTGGTTGCAAGGATCTTTTACACAAGGTTCTAAGCAATGGAAGCAAAAGCACAATCAGCGAAATAAAGGAACACAAAAAAACGCAATGGTAAATGAACTTACAGTAATGCAATATGAACAAATCATAAGAGCAAAATCTATGAATTTGTAGTAATGCAATGTAAGCAGATCAGCAAATAAGAGCACAATGAGTTTGAAAATGTTAACAAAGATATTATTCTGTGCACAGCACACAGGAGAATAGCATTCTCCATCACACATAATAAATTAGCTATTAAACAATGGTGAATGAACTGAAAGGTTTTGTTCAAAATCTATTTCTGACCACTTTTCTTGATCAGTATGTTTCCAGCCCAACGAGGAAGGAGGCATTCTTAGATCTGGTTCTGGGGAATGAAGTGGCCCAAGTGTCGGAAAGGGAATTTTTAGGGGACAATGATTAGAGTGTCATAAGGTTTAAGTTAGCCATGGAAAATGACAAGGAGCAATCTAGAGTAAAAATACTTAGCTGCACCCCCGCCGACCTGAAAATGGAAATGACGCGGGGTTATGTCGGGAGTTCCAAATGACGTCAACACACGTCATTTTACACATTGGCAAGCGGGCCCTGCTCCCCACTCGCTGTTCGGAAGACCCTGCCCTTAATTGAGAGGGGTCAATTTTTGTGAGGTGAGAACAAATCTGACCCAGGTAAACTGGAATCAAACACTGGCAGGCAAAAGCGTAATGGAGCAACGGGCTGCCTTTAAAGAGGAGATCCTTCCCGTAAATGCAAGGTACATTCCCACAAGGGAGGAAAGATAGAACAATTAAAGCCAGAGCTCCCTGGATATTAATGACCCAGGCTTGGGTGTGCAGGGCAAAATTTCAAAATTTGCAGATGACACGAAACTTGGGTGTATTGTGAACTGTGAGGCTGATAGCGATGGGCTTCAAGAAAGGGTGGTGGAATGGTCAGCCATGTGGCAGATGAAATTTATTGCAGAGAAGTGTGAAGTAATACATTTTGGTTGGAAGAATGAGGAAAGGCAATATTAAAATAAAAGATACAATTCTAAACGGGGGCACGGGAAAAGAAAGACCTCGGGATGTATGTGTACAAGTCATTGAAAAGGTCAGGACAAGTTTGAAAAACTGGTTAAAAAGGCATATGGCACCCTGGGCTTTATAATCAGAGGCATAGAGTACAAAAGCAAAGAAGTTACGACAAACCTTTTATAAAACATCAGTTCTGCCTCAACTGGAGTAGTGTGTCCAATTCTGGGCACCATACTTTAGGAAGTATGTCGCAGCTTGAGAGACGGTGCAGAGAAGATTTTCAAGAATAGTTTCAGGGATGTGGGACTTCAGTTTTGTGGATAGATAGAAGTTAGGATTGTTCTTCTTGGGGAAGAGGAGGTTGAGAGAACAGGTGAAAGAGATGTTCAAAATCTCTACTCAAAATACTCTAGCAAAAGTAGATAGAGAGAAACAGTTCCCAATGGTAGAAGAGTTGAGAGCCAGAGGACACCATGCAGTAGAAGGTGAATGGCAAGAGAAGCAATGGCGAGACGAGGAAAAACTCATTTCTAAAATGCAGTGAGTGGTTAAGATCTGGAACAAAAACAGAATTACCTGGAAAAACTCAGCAGGTCTGGCAGCATTGGCGGAGAAGAAAAGAGTTGACATTTCGAGTCCTCATGACCCTTCGACAGAACTTGAGTTCGAGTCCAAGAAAGAGTTGAAATATAAGCTGGTTTAAGGTGTGTGTGTGGGGGGTGGAGAGATAGAGAGAGAGAGAGGTGGAGGGGGGGGTGTGGTTGTAGGGACAAACAAGCAGTGATAGAAGCAGATCATCAAAAGATGTCAACGACAATAGTACAATAGAACACATAGGTGTTAAAGTTAAAGTTAAGATCTGGAATGCACTACCTGCAAGTATGGTGGAGGCAGAATCAATCATGACTTTGAAAAGGGAATTGGATGGGCACCTGAAGAGAAATTATTTGAAAAGCTCGGGGAAAGGGCACTGGATCTGTTGTTGCAGCAAGCCGGCACAAACACAATGGATTGAATGGCCTCCTTCTGGGATACACCCATTTTATGATTCACTACAATCTCCGTGTTGCCAGTGAGACAAGGATAGCTGAAAGTCACTTCTTCTATGGAAAGAAAGCTGGTCTCTATCTGTCCCCCAAAATCGAAAACAATCATAACCACAGAAGAGGAGTCATATTCAGCTTGAAATGTTAATTTTTTTCTCTCCATGAATGTTGCCAGACCTGCTAAGTATTTACAGCACTTTGTTTTTATTTTCATTATTAATCATAATTACATGGCTGAGGTCAGTAACAATTTGTGGAATTGTGACAATCAATTACAATGCACAGGAGATATGGTGTGCCATGCCATACATTTCTCACCTTGACACATGTCATTGAAGGAACATATCCCCTACCTTTCTTTTGGAAAACGGTGGTGATATGTTTAAGGGTATGGGGCATGCACAGTAACTTAAAGAGGCCGACTGTGCAGGGGAACTTTCAGGTTGCTTCATGTCTGTGCAGCTTAGAGGAATCACTGCTTGACTGAACTATGATATTTCTATGGACAAAGTATTGAAAATATTTTAATTAGGATAAACTTTAATGTTATGAGATTTTGAATGCTGAAGTAGTTAACAGAACTTCTAAGGTGGAGTTTACCTTTGAGTCATACACCAACAAGTCCCCTTGCTCATTTAGAACCTGCAGGTTTTCCGAAGATAAAGGTAGCATCTCCTTTAAAAGGGGAGAATAAAACCCACTCCTCTGCAAATTCAACTTCATTACTAGTTAATTTAGAATGGTCACCAGATTCATGCGTTCTTGAGTTTCTTTCCAGTTTTCTTGAACATTTCTGATCTCTATTTGGAAGAGAAGTCTGACTAGTCTCCCCAGCATAATATACGTTAAAAATATCAAAGGTGACGTGATGGTGAATCTTGCTCAAATATTTTTTGCACCTTGATTTCTTTAGCAGGTAGCCTTTCAAGTTTAAACTATTTTAAAACAAACGAATCTTATTATGCAGCTCCTAAACGTCTCCACAAATATGTTCCTTGACACAATGGAGAGGTGTACAACTGATACATTTCAGATACAATAACACAACAGCACCAAATCCATCACAACAGCACCAAAACTATTTACAGTAATTGTTTCAAGGGTCTCGAAAGCTGTTCTGGACACGGTCAGACTCATTCCATACTTCAGCCTGAGACAAAGGAGGTTGAACACTGAACTTGTACAATACGAACAGCGAGAAAACATTAGGGGAAATAACCTCAAAAGACATAACTGTAGTCTAAGTTTTATGTCTTGAGTCTATGAGTTCGCTAGTCAAGTAAACTCAAATTGCACACCTTCATGTACACTTGTTAGTCGATGATCACTATCAATAATGGAGAGACCCCGACATAAGAACAATTTATTGCAACAGAGGGCAGAGCACTAAATACTTCTGTGCTCACACAACCATCCCCAGCTCCAGACTTACAGTTAACCAGCAGCCCGTGCTGTAGTGATTGGTCAGTACTGTCACATGGTTAGTCCACTTGCATTCTCTCAAAGGTACATGGTGCGCCACTTTACACATCCCTCCCCCTTTACTTAAAAAATACAGTTGGCAAACTTAATAACGTGAACTATTTACTCTAATAACTATTTACAAATCAAGTCTCTCAGGGGGCTTTCTCGAATGTGTTGAGCATTGCAGTTTAACAACCTCAACTGGATTTTCTGAGACCTCCTTTTCAGGGGATAGTTGTCCACTAGGTTCCTCAGTGGATGATTTCACCATCTTCAGGATGCAGTCACATTCATTCCCACTGCCCCTCCCCTCCAAGCTGAAACAGATAAAGGGCAACAAGTGCAAAGTAACACAGAGAGAAAAAAAAAATCTTTTTTTCTTTGAGGATTGTCAATAATTCCTCTTTTTCTTCCTGCTTGTCCTTTTCTTGGTAGCACTGATCTGTGTCTCGGTTTTCTCTTTAATTTCGCTATTGGCTGCACTAGACTCAGGCGCAAGCTGAATGTCACTGAGCTCAATAGTTGGGATTTCTGACAACTCTTCTGAGAACTCAGGACTTTCTAATTTTAAGATTTAAGGGCTTTTCCGCAGCTGCTGCTTCAGCTCTTTCAATTTTTTCCTATTCTCATTAATAGTTTCCTGGAGAATCTCATATCGTTAGCCCTTCTCAGCTAATTCATTCCTTAACTCGGCCAGAGACAGGTTTAACTCTTCCTTTTCTTCTTCATATATTTCCAGTGGCATAAATTGGGAGCTGATTGAATTTTGTAGGTTTTCCTTTTCTTTTCAAAGGATGCTGACTTCAGCTTGAGCTCTGTCCCAGTGTAACATTTCTATGGGCTTCTCCCATTGGGTCTTTGTGTGTTCGTTTTTTTTCTGCAGTAGCGCTTCTAGTTTCCAATTGGGAACTTAGCGAGCCCTCAAAGTTTATCCCTCCCAACCAGTTCCTTCCGAGGAGATTTGATCTCCTGTCTGACATTGCAAATAGGGGTAATTTTTGCAGACTGTTCCTCATATTGTGCCTTGACTTGTCATATCCCTTTTGATTTTACTTCTTCATCCACGTTCTCAGTTTAATGACCAAAACTTCCAATCTTAATGGATGGGTTCCTTTATTCAAGTATCTGAGCGTCTGTTCTCCAATGGCGGACATCAACGCTCCAGTATCAACTTCCATTTAACGGGTTGTCCATTGACTATAATGACTACTTGGATTGGGTCAGTTCTACCCACTTTCAAGTTATATAATGAATAAATGTCTGATTCTATTTGTTCTGGTTCTTCCATGAGACATATTTCACGATTTCTCCCTTTGCCTTTAAAATGTTGACTCAGCCTATCAATGCAGTGCTGCCTTATATGACCATAGTGGTGGCAGAAGAAGCATTCAACATGTTTGAATTGTCAATTGCCCACTGGATGCCTGGGTGCATTTCTCTCATTCATTTTGTGGGTTTTCACTGTGGTACTGCTGTTTTTTTACTGATCTGTACATAGGGGCGTTTCCAGTCTTTCTGTGGGATCCGATGTTTTTGCACCTTTTGCTGTCGGTCTGTCCCACCCTACCAGATGGACAGCGCCATTTTATGCATCTCTTATAGCTTCCAAATGGCTAACAGCATTCTCCCTGGCTGTGGCTAATTCTAATCCCTTATGAAGTTAGATTAACCTCGGCTAGCAAACACCATCGAATAATATCATCTCTAATCCTGCATATCAGTCGGTCTCTCAACATATCACTAACGGATGTTCCGAATTCACAATGTTCAGTTAATGCCTTTAAAACAGCAACATTGTCAACTATTGTTTCCCCTGGAAGCCTATTCCTTGAATTGAACTTGAAGTGCTGTATAGTAACAGAGGGCTTTGGTCTCAGGTGGTTTTGTACAATTTTTATTAACTCGTCGAAAGTCTTCAAGTCGGTGGGGGGGGGTTAGGTGACGTGAGGATGCGGATCGGCTGCTCCGTTTTGATCCTGCATGTGGAACATTTGTTTCCTCTCCCGCGATGTCGTTAGTGGTAAAAAAAGAACACTAGGTGTTCGGCATGCTGAGACCAGTCATCTGAAATGGGGCAAAATGGATCAACACAGCCGAACTGCGGCATTGTGAAAAACTGCAAGGGGACTGTGCTTCCAATGGCTTCCAGTTAATGCCGAATTCAGGTGTTTGCCTTACCATGGCTTTCCTGACTGCCATTGATCGATTCGTATTTTGCCTTGCAGATTTGCCCTCTCTCTGGGGTCTCTTATAATTTTCTGTCTATAGCCATTTTTCTTTCATGTACCTCTTTAAATGTATTGCCGCTTTAAGAGCAGTCACCATTATTTTTTAACTCCCTTTCTGCAGCCGTCGGCTTTTCTGTGCTGGGTTTCATGCTCTTTTCGAATTTTGGTGGGAGCCCACAATCGTGATTCTGCAGGGCTTTTTTTCTCAAATTTAAAACTGCAGCACTGCTTTCTGCTCTGATTGCCATCTATTTTACAGAAAGTACAGGTTCTCTTTCTTTTGCTTACCCAGGGTCTTGCAATTTTGCTTTTTAATCCTCATCGCCAGTTTTATGTCTTGAGCTTATGATTTCACTAGTTCATTAAACTCAAATTGTACGCCTTCATATACACTTGTTAGTTGGTGCTCGCTATCAATAATGGAGAGAGACTGACATAAGAACAAACTGTGATTGTTTATTGCAACAAAGGGCAAAGCAATAAATCCTTGTGTGCTCACACAACCACCTCCACTGGTTAACTTACAGTTAACCAGTAGCCCAGGCTGTACAGTGACTGGTCAGTACTGTCACATGTTTAGTCTACTTGCATTCTGTTAAAGGTACATGGTACTTCACTTTACCACATGAGGCACTAATTAGCAGCTGAAAGTACTCCAGCATTTTTCATAAAATAAAATAAACTCCTGCTATGAGTCTAGGACACTCTTGAAGTACTAGCTCTTCAACAACAACTTGCATTCATATAGAGCTTTTAACACTAACAACTTGAGGTCCTTTACAAGAGTAGTATCAAAGTTCAACACTGAGCCACATAAGGAAATAACCAAAAGAGTAGGTTTTAAGTATCTTAGAAGAAAACCAGTGCAGAAGGAATTCCAGAGCTTAGCTCCACAACAGTGAAGGATTAAATGCCAAAGGTGGGGCAATTAAAATCAGGGATGCACAAGAGACAAGAATTGTAGGAGCAGAGATAGCTGAGGAGGTTAAACAGATATGGAGCTCTGTAACCATGAAGGGATTTAAAAACAACCTGAATTTTAAAATCAAGACATTGTTCAATGTACACCAGCAAACACAGAGGTGATGGGTGAACTGAACTTGGTTTGAGTTAAGATATGACAAGCAGAGATTTGAATGAGCTGAGTTTTTGGAGGGTGGAAAATGAGAGTTCAACTATGTGTGTTTTGGAATCGCCGACATCTGTTCCAATCCGATTTCCTCATCTACTCCCCATATCCTTTTATATTTATATAAGAACAAAAATAAAAGTAAATAGTCTGCGCTTATCAAGATCTGTTTACACAGGGTGATATACCAGACTTTAATGCACTACCATGCAAGCTGACATTTACCAAAAAAAACCTTAGTTTGTATTGCTTGCCTTCTTCTACCAATAGAGTTGATTTCTGTTACGATCATGATCTTTCCTCACTTTTCCTAAATGTACTGACTCATGCTGGGATTTGATTTGCTACCGGCATCTCTCTAAATGACCATTTTCAACATGCAATCTTAGGCAGTGTCAGATATTCAATGAAAGGGAACACACAGCCAACGATGAACCTCTCCTCCATTGACATCCACACACCAGTATCTCCTAATAGGCACTGACCAATTATCAGAGGCAGCGAGCCTGGCTGATTTTTAAGGGAAATTCCAACAATCAATTATGTTCCAATTGAAATAAAACAGTTTGCTAGATTACTTCACAATGGGAGTCATCACATAGGGTACGATGGAGTCAAAGGTAGGCCAGGCTAGGTAATAAGTGCCAAGTTCTTTTTCCTAAAACAGGTTAGTGAACCATTTGGATTGTTAATGTTTGTAGCAAACCAGCAGCTTTGCTACATAGCCACAATAACTTATTGAATTCAACTTTTTAAATTGAGATGTAAAGATTTGAGCTATCAAGCTAGGATTCAGGATCAATAATCATGTAGAAACTATATCCTGATATACAAAACTAATGAGCCCAAACTGTACAACTGATCTCACTATCCATAAATTAATAAGAGGAAAAGATCAATGAGGAATTCCGCTCCTGATTACCTTCTTCCGACCAACGTTGGAAAAAGCACATCTGAACATCGGATGCCCCACGGTCCAGTTTTTGCTGACTTCCATCTTTATAGATACATGTAAGGAATGGCTGTTTTGACAATGTTTCAGAGAGCAAGTTGCACTCATATGACAGATATTGTCTACATGGATTTTCAGAAGATATTTGGTAAGATGTTACACGAAAGATTAATAACAAAAATCAAAAAGCACAGAACTAGAGAAAATTTTATGACATAGGTTGGAAATTAGTTTGAAGGTAGGAGATAGGGAGAACGAATAAAGGGAATATTCCCTGATTAGAGGGATGTGGTAAGTGGTGTTCTTCAGGGATTTGTACTAGGACCTCATGTTTTCACCTTATACCTTGGATTATGCAGCTAACATAAGGTTAGGAGGCACAATAATCTGTGTAGATGGGGGAACAGTAAGTTACAAATGGACACAGAATTAGTGAGTGTGCAAAACTATGGCCAATTAATTTCTTAGTTGGGAATTGTGAGGTCATCCACTTTGGATATTGAATGTAAATCAGAAAATCTTAATGGTGAAACAATAGGAAATGTCGAGGAGCAAATGAATTTAGGTGTCCATATTACACAAATCGCTCAAAGCTAGTGGACAGGTACAAAGGGCAAACAAAAAAAGGAATGGAACATTGTTCCTTGTCTTAAGGGGGTTGATTTCAAAAATTAGGAAAATGGTGCTTCAGTTATTCAGAGTGCCGGTCAGACTCTATATTGAGTCCTGTGTGTCAGTTTTGGAAATTGCATCTCAATAAAGATACATTGGCCAGTGTAGATTCACCAGGACATTATTAATGCTTAAGTGTTAAAATATGAAGGTAGGTTGCATGAATTTGTCTTGTATTTTCTTTAGTTTAGATGATTGGGAGGTGAGTTAATCAAGGGATTGAAAATGATACAAGGCTTTGATAGGGCAGCTCTTGTGTCAGAGAAATCTAGAAGAGGGCATAAAATAAGAATTAGGCCAGTTAGGAGTGAAATCAGGAAACCTTTTTCACACAAGTGTATTGGAAATCTAGACCATCACCCCAAAAAACTTGGGCATGATGGGTTAATTGAAATTTTCAGCCAGAAGTGCCAAGTGGATGATCCATCTGGGCTCCTCCAGAGATCCCCAGCATCACAGGTGCCAGTCTTCAGCCAATTCGATTCACTCCGCATGATACCAAGAAATGACTGAAGGCACTGGATACTGCAAAGGCTGTGGGCCCTGACAACATTCCAGCAATCGTACTGAAGACTTGTGTTCCAGAACTTGAAGTGCCCCTAGTCAAGTTGTTCCAGTACAGCTACAACACTGGCATCTACCTGGCTATGTGGAAAAGTGCCCAGGTATGTCCAGTAAACAAAAAGCAGGGCAAATCCAACGTGGCTAATTACCGCCCCATCAGTCTACTATCCAACATCAGTAAAGTAATGGAAAGAGTCATAAATAATGCTATCAAGCAGCATTCGCTTAGCAATAGCCTGCTCACTGATGCCCAGTTTGCGCACCGCCAGGGCCACTCAGCTCCTGATCTCATTACAGCCTTGGTTCTTGATCCAAACATGGACAAAAGAGCTGAACTCCCGAGGTGAGGTGAGTGTAACTGCCCTTGACATCAAGGCAGCATTTGACCAAGTGTGGCATCAAGGAGCCCTAGCAAAACTGGAGTCAATGGGAATTGGGGGACATCTCTCCGCTGGTTGGAGTCATACCTAGCACAAAGTAAAATGGTTGTGGTTGTTGGAGGTCAGTCATCTCAGCTCCAGGACATCACTGCAGGAGTTCCTCAGGGTAGTGTCCCTCGGCCCCATCTTCAGCTGCTTCATCAATGACCTTCCTTCCATCAGAATGTCAGAAATGGAGATGTTCGCTGATGACTGCACAATGTTCAGCATCATTAGCAACTCCTCAGATACTGAAGCAGTCCATGGCCAAATGCAGCAAGACCTGGACAATATCCAGGCTTGAGCTGACAAGTGGCAAGCAACATTCATACCACACAAGTGCCAGGCAATGGCCAGCTCCAACAAGAGAGAATCCAACTATCGCCCCTTCATGTTCAATGGCATTATCATCACTGAATCTCCCACTATCAACATCCTAGAGGTTACCATTGAACAGAAACTGAACTGGACTAGCCATATAAATACTGTGGCTACAAGGGCAGGTCAGAGGCTAGGAATCGTGCGACGAGTAACTCACCTCCTGATGCCCCAAAGCCTGTTCACCATCTACAAGTCACAAGCCAGGAATGTGATAGACTACTCCCCAGTTGCCTGGATGAGTGCAGCTCCCACAACACTCAAGAAGCTGGACACCGTCCAGGACAAAGCAGTCCACTTGATTGGCACCACATCCAAAAACATTCACTCTCCCCACCACCGACGCACAGTAGCAGCAGTGTGTACCATCTACACAATGCCCTGCAGGAATTCACCAAGACTCCTTAGACAGCACCTTCCAAGCCCAAGGCCACTACCACCTAGAAGGACACAAGCAGCAGATAGATGGAAACACCAACACCTGGAAGTTCCCCTCCAAGTCACTCACCATCCTGACTTGGAAATATATCGCCGTTCCTTCACTGTCGATGGGTCAAAATCCTGGAACTCCCTTCCTAACAGCACTGTGGGAGTACTTACACCACATGGACTGCAGCGGTTCAAGAAGGCAGCTCACCACCACCTTCTCAAGGGCAACTAGGGATGGGCAATAAATGCTGGCCCAGCCAGTGAAGCCCACACCCCATGAATGAATTTTTTTTTAAATTATGACTTAGATGAAGAGACAGAGTGTAATTTTTTAAAGGTTGCTGATGATACCAAACTCGGTGGAAAGATAATCTGTGGGGAGGACATAGAGAGGGTGCAAAGAGATATAGGCAGGTTAAATGAATGGGCAACAAGATGACAGATGGAGTATAACTTAGTGGAATGTGACATTGTTCACTTTGGTCATAAGAACAGAAAAGCAGAATATTTTTTAAAAGGTATGAAACTTCTAAATGTTGATTTTTAAAGATAATTGGGTACTTGGGTGTCCTTGTACAAGAACAGCAGAAGGTTAGCATGCAGGCTCAGCTCGCAATTAGGAAGGCAAATGGCATGTTGACCTTTATTGCAAGGGGATTGAAGGACTAGAATACAGAAGTACTACCACAATTGAACTGGGTTTTAGTGAGACCACACCTGTAATACTGTGTATAGTTTGGTCTCCACATTTAAAAAAAGGATATACTTGCATTAGAGGCAGTACAGCAAAGGTTCACTAAATTGGTCCCTGGGATGATGGATTTGTCCTATGATGCGAGGCTGAGTAAATTGGGCTAATATTCTCTGGAAGTTAGAAGAATGAGAGGTGATCTCATTGAAATCTACAAAATTCTGAAAGGGCTTGTTAAGGTGGACAATGGGAGATTGCTGGTCGAGGACTCAAAAACACGGATACATAGTCTCAGGATAAGGGGCCAATTATTTAGGACTGAGGTGAGGAGAAATTTCTTCAGTCGAAGGGTTGTGAATCTTTGGCATTCTCTATCCCAAAGGGTTGTGGATGCTCTGACATAGGCAGACTTTTGATCCCTCAGGAATTAAAAGATATGGGGAGTGGGCAGAAAATGGAGTTGAGGCCCAGATCAGCCATAATCGTATTGAATGGCAAAGCTGGCTCGATGGGTCATATGGTCTATTCCTTCTCTTATTTCCTGTATTCAATAGACTTTTGTGAGATACTGTTAGATAGAATGACTAGTATAGAGAATAGCAAGTTAATAGATGGAGAAAAGTAATGGAGAAAGTAATGAAGTCTAAATCGGGGTTACTGTGCATGTATGTGAATACACGGAGTATAGTAACTAGGATTGGGGAATTACAGGTGACGATTGCCATGTGAAAATATTACGTTGTGGCAATAACAGAGGCCTGGCTCAAGGAAGGGCAGGACTGAGTGTTAAATGTTCCTGGGTACAGGGTGGTCAGAAAAGTTAGAGAAGGAAGAAAAGGTGGTGGGGTGGCGGTAGTGGTTAAGGAGAGCATTGCAGTGCTGGAGAAAGAGGAAGTCCGAGGGGATCCAAGAACAGAATCGATTTGGCTAGAGCTAAGGAACACAAAGGGTGCAACTACATTGCTCAGTGTAGTCTACAGACCACAAGCTAGTGGGAAGATGTAGAGGAACAAATCTGCAGGGAAATTATAGAGAGATGCAAACATTATAGTGTAGTTATAATGGGGGACTTTAATTACCCAAACGTAGACTGGGACAATGGTAGCATAAAAGGCAGAGATGGGAACAAGTTCCTAGATTGTGTTCAGGAAAATTTTCTACAGCAGTCTGTGTCCAGTCCAACGAGAAAGGATGCACTTGGTTCTGAGAAATGAGGTGGGCCAAGTTTTTTTTTATATTCTTTGAGGTGATGCAGGGATCGCTAGCTTGGCCAGTATTTATTGCCCAAACTTATATGCCCTAGAGAAGGTGGTGGTGAGCTGCCTTCTTGAACTGCTGTAGTCCCTGTAGTGTAAGTACACCCACAGTGCTGCTAGAGGGGATTTCCAGGATTTTGACCCAGCAACAGTAAGGAATGGTAATACATTTCTAAGTCAGAATGATGAGTGGCTCAGAAGGAAACATCCAGGTGGTGGTGTTCTCATGTATCTGCTGCCCTTGTCCTTCTAGATGGTCATGGTCATGGATTTGGCAGGTGCTGTCCTAAGAGCCTTGGTGAGTTTCTCCAGTCCATCTTGTAGATGGTACACACTGCTGCTACTGTGTGTCGGTGGTGGAAGGAGTGAATGTTTGTGGATGTGGTGCCAATCAAGTGGGCTGCTTTGTCCTGGATCATGTCAAGCTCCTTGAGGGTTGTTGGTGCTGCACTCATCCAGGCAAGTGGAGAGTATTCTATCACATTCCTGGTTTGTGCCTTGTAGATTGCGGATAGGCTTTGGGGAGTCAGGAAGTGAGTTACTCGCTGCAGGTTTCCTAGCCTCTGACCTGCTCTTGGTCCCACAGTATTTACATGGCTAGTCCAGTTCAGTTTCTGGTCAATGGTAACCCCAAGGATGTTGATACTGGGGGATTCAGCAATGGTAATCCCATTGAATGTCAAGGGACAATAGTTAGATTCTCTCTTGTTGGAGATGGTCATTGCCTGGTACTTGTGTGGCGTGAATGTTACTTGCCATTTATTAGTGCAAGCCTAGATATTGTCCAGATCTTGCTGCATTTAGACATGGACTGCTTCAGTATCTGAGGAGTCAAAAGGGACAGGTAGGGTAAAGAAATTCAGAGCTCCCTGGATGAAAAATGAGATAAAATTAAGGTAAAGAAGAAAAAGTGCGCTTATGACGGCTGTCAGGTAGAAAATACAATTGAGAACCAAGCTGGCTACAGAAGGTTCAGAGAGGTGGTGAAAAGCATATTAGGGAAGTGAAGAGGGATTATGAGAAAAGACTGACACCCATCATAAAGGGGAATCTCAAAGTCTTCTATAGGCATATAAACAGTAAGAGGGTGGTAAAAGGAGGAATAGGGCCAATCAGGGACCAAAAAGGGGATTTACACATGAAGACAGGGGGCATGGCTGAAATGTTAAATGAATACTTTGCATCTGTCTTTACCAAGGAAGCATATGCTACCAAGTCCACGGTGACAGAGGAAGAACCTGTGTCACTAGAAGAGTTCAAAACTGATAAGGAGGAAGTGTTGGATAAACTGTCGGTACGTAAAGTTGTCAAGGCACCGGGACTGGATGAGATGCATCCAAGGATATTGAAGGAAGTGAAAGTGGAAATTGCAGGGGCACTGGCTATAATCTTTCAGTCTTCCCTAGACTCAGGGGAGATGCCAGAGCACAGGAGAATTGTAAACACGATACCCTTGTTCAAAAAAGGTTGTAAAGATAAGCCAAACAATTATAGACCAGTCAGTTGAACTTCAGTGGTGGGGAAGCTTCTAGAGACAATTATTAAGGATAGAATTAATAGTCACATAGAAAAATGTGGGTTGATTAGGAGCCAGCATGGGTTTCTAAAGAGGAAATTGTGTTTAACTAACTTGCCGGAGTTTTTTGAGGAGGGTTGAGGAGGGTAATGCAGCTGATATGGTGGACATGGACTTCCAAAAGGCATTTGATACAATGCCACACAACAGAATTGTGGGAAAAGTTATTGTTCATGGAATAAAAGGGACAGTAGCAACATGATACAAAATTGGCTGAAAAATAGGAAGCAGAGAGTAATGGTCAATGGATATTTTTCGGGCTGGAGGAAAGTTTGTAATGGAATTCCCCAGGGGTCAGTATTGGGACCCTTGCTTTTCCTGATATATATTAATGATCTAGATCTTGGTGCGCACGGGACAATCTCAAAGTCTGGCAAAACATGGAAGCATTGTAAACTGTGAAGAGGACAGTATAGGACTTCAAAAGGAGATGGACAAGTAGGTGAGGTGGGTAGATAGATGGCAGATGAAGTTCAATGTGGAGAAGTGTGAGGTGATGCACTCTGGTAGGAAGATCATGGCGAGCCAATACAAAATAAGGGGTACATTACTTGAGGGGGTGCAAGAATGGCGGGACCTGGGTGTATATGTGCATTGATCATTGAAGGTGGCAGGACAGGTAGAAGCAGTAGTAAATAAAGCATACAGTATCCTGGGCTTTATTAAAAGGGACAAAGAGTACAAGAGCAAGGAGGTTATGATGAGCTTATATAAGACACTAGTTAGACCTCAGCTGGAGTGCTGTATACAGTTCTGGAACCCACACTATAGGAAGGATGTGAATGCATTGGAAAGAGTGCAGAAGAGGTTTACAAGAATGGTTCCAGGCCTGAGAATCTTCAGTTATAAAGATAGACTGGAGAAGTTGGGACTGTTTTCCATGCAGAGTAGAAGGCAAAGAGGAGATTTGATAGAGGTGTTCAAAATCATGATGGGGCTAGACAGAGGAGATAGGGAGAAACTACTCCTACTCATAAAAGATCGAGAATGAGAGGGCACAGGTTTAAAGTGATTTACAAAAGAAGCAAATATGATGTGAGAAAAAACTTCTTCACACAGCAAGTAGTTCGGGTCTGGAATGCACTGCCTGTAAGTGTGATGGAGGCTAGTTCAGTTGAGGCTTCAAGGGATATTAGTTGATAATTTGAATAGAAACAATGTGCAAGGGTACGGGGAAAAGGCAGGAGAATGGCACTAATTCATAATGCTCATTTGGCTAGCCGGTACAGACACGATGGGCCGAATAGTCTCCTTCTGCGCTGTAGCCGTAACTATTCTGTGATTCCATGGTTCATGCCTTAGAGAAAGAAAAGGCAGGTGACTGAAAATGAGGTATGGATCAGACATGATCAAAGAAATGGCACAACTAGCTCGCGAGGTTGAATGATCAACTACTGCTCCTGTGAGTCAGCAGCTTTAGAATTAGAAGAAAATGTTACAGAACAATGAAAAACATTTCCATGATGGAACAAAATTATGTGGCAACAAAAGCCACTGACATGAGTTGAGAAAAAATGAAATGGAATTGCCATTTTTATACAACTATAAAAACGATGCAAAACCAGCTCTTCAGAGAGAGAAGGTTCTGTTGGGTTTGAGAGCTAGCTTGCACTTCGAGGGCCAATATGAATAACCTGTGGTGAGTTATCAACACGAGTGATTCAACATTAGGGCAGCCTACATATTTTACAGCATGATATAATTTCAAAGTGTTATACACCTGTACAATGAGCAGAATTATACTTTGTTCCCACTTTGTTATCTGCTACACCCAAAGCGCCGATTGCAAAATGGTCACACAACAAATATTGGTGCAGGATTAATTTTTCTTTGAGGCAGTGTAAATGAGTCTTTCTATATCAGATTCCATATATTGCCAAAAGGGAGAAATGCATAATATGTTTGCCATTGATACTAAACCAAGATAAATACAAAATCTGTACAATTAAATACATTTGTGGATTTGTAGATTACAATTTCTATTCATGTACTATAGAATTTTGGGAGGAATGAATCATTAGGTCCAACAAGCCTGCCCCAAAGCTTCCTTTTTTTCAAAAACACAGCTAGTTAAGCCCATTATAAACAGCAATCTATAAGCGGTTAAGTAAAGCAGACATTTGGTTTGTAAAAAAAAATGGTCACGGCCCTTAAAAAGAAACAAATGTACATGTTTTGTTTTAAAAAGATTGCAGAGTAAATAAATGGAACATCCCTAGACTGTCACTCATCAGTAGTGCCCCACAGCAATGCTAGACCACACAGGACACCAGAAAGGAATGCTGCACCTCGGGTGATGCAAGAAGCAGACAGTTCCCACAAATGATCAAAATGTTCTTTTTAAAAAGCACTGGTTCTTCCGTATGGCTGTATTTTAGTTCCAATTGAGAGGAATATATCCTGTCGCTGAGTTCAAACTTACAAATATTACAGCCATCAAATTAACAAGCAAAACTGAAAGCCTGTTATGATTTAAACGTTGACTGTAGCAACAGCATGTTGCATTGTTTACTACTTTCTTCTCTGGAGAATTGGGTCAGCGTTCTTTGATTCATAAATGCCTATCAACCAACCAGAAATAAATTGGTCACCTTTCCAAGTGCTATTTTAGAAGCTTTCACAAAACATTATTGTCCTCACCGGTGTTTTTAATCCCAAGCTTGCAGTTGTGCAAAAAAAAAATGCCTTTAACCCAGAATGTCCGATGGATCTACACGGATAGGCAAATGGAAAATGGGCACTAAGCCAGAAAGGAAGAAATTTGTGTTTGTTGCCAACAGCTTTCTCAAAAAAATGGGTTTTAAGGAGGGTTTTAAAGAAAAATATGGGGCGGCAGAGAAGCTTAGGAAGTGAACTGCACACAGAGATGTTTCATGGAGGTATCAATATGTAAGTCACATCAGTAGTCAAACTCGACAAAAGCAAATCACAATAACTTCTATAATTGTTCACAAATATACAGAGCTGCAACAAAACCAAGTCTTACTAGAAAATAACTACCACTACCACCTGTGATCAGACCTGTCTTATGATGAAGCCTGTGTGTTACTATTCCCCTGGAGATAAGTATACTGTACATGCAGGTATAAACCACTCAGTCTGTGATTACTTGGTATACATTATAAATGAATCATCAATAATAGGAAAATTATACAATCTATACATTCACTTTTGATTGTGAAAGCCAAACACATATGAACATGGAGTATTGATTTGAGGATCATATACACACATGTACAGTTAGATAAATTTTCCAGTCAGTGATATTTCATAATAGGCTAGCACTGAAAGAGCATGAAAGAGTACATTTTAAAAATGAAATTCAGTCTTTGTACGAATGAGTTTGCTCTTAAACGATTATTTCTCCTAGATGTTACTCTTCAAAGTTAATTTATACACTGAATTATAAAACATACTTTCAATCTTTTATCTGCTCACAGGAGGCACAAGCTTGTATCATTTTTTTACTGTTACTAATTAAACTGGATATGGGCTTTTCCTGCGAGACAGTTGGTGGGAAAACAAGTTAGGAATACACACAGCTGAATGCTTTGTAGTCTAGTGCAAGATGAAACATGTAGTTTCAGCTTGTAGCATTCCAACAGCAGCACTATAAAGGATATGTGGAGCCCAGCTTCAAGATTTCACAAAATGAAGAACAAACCAATCAGACTTAAGGAGTGCAGTCAATGATTTATTGAAAAAGTTATTTTCAAAATAAATTACCTGTTCTTTGCTCATCGAGCGCATACAGTAATATTGCATTTCAGGGCAATGCAGCACTTAATTGTAAGAAATGACCTAGAAAAAAATAAGTACACATGGGAATATGAGATCAGTCCCAAACCTATTCTCTATAAACAATACCTCATTATCTTTCTCTTCCCCAAGGTTTCGGAGGAACGCATTCCAAAATGGATTAGGTTTATCGCCTATCACATATAATGGAACACACATGTTTAACAGACCTGTAGTAACCTGTTTCCTTGGTTTATTTTCCTTTCTTTTCACTATTCTATTTTTCCATTAAAAGAAGCTCGTTGCAAATATGCAGTGTTGGAAACAGGTTGCTCACACCTGTATGCCACATTATCAGATTGAATCAGTCACTTAAGCAACACAGGGCTTTAAACCCAGCAATTCAAAGCACATTTCTGTTATCACTGGAACACTGAACTGAGGGTAAACAGATAAAAATCAGACTCAAGAAAGCACAGACAGTCAGCCTCTATGCCAGAGGACAGCTTATTTCTCATTAACAAAAGCTCACGAAACCTGGCCTTCGGGCTATGAAAAATACCTGTTCTTGACGGACATAAGCATGCAGTGATTGATAATGCTTTGTTCAGAAAAAAAACCCAAGTAAATGGTTTATAATTCACCTACAACATGATTTACCTTGTTACACAGAAGACATAATTTAGTAAATAAGGTCAACTCAAGAACATAACATTTGCAAGAACTTATAAAAGTAAAGACAGATCAAGTCAGAATGTGATGACTTAACTCAGGTATTTTAGCAAGGTGCTGGTGTCTAAACAAAATTCGAGATCATTCAAAGTAAAGCACAAGGTATGAATCTGCTGATTAGGAGCCTATCTTAAATATACTTGCTCCCTCTGATTTTTAGAAGGTCAAATGCAATCATGACACTACTTACCTTTGGTGCCGGGTTCTAACAATGCCCTGCTCGTTTCTTTGGCAGGTAATAGGTGGAAAACAACTAAGACCATTAACCATTCAGCATTTTGTTAAAAGCTCCCCGGATGGCAGCTTGCTTCAGACTCTGAAATTGCTGAGCATCCTCAACAATGAAACGTGCAGCCTTTGAGCAGCTTTGTAGCACAAATAACTAAATCACCAACACACTACCTCAAGTAGCTCCTACTTCCGACTCACACAAGGAACTTCTGTCTATCACCCACAGCCCCCTCTATTGGCTGTGTCAGTCACTAAACTTCCTCCCTCAATTTTTCAGATACCAGAGGCTCCCTCTCAGGATAGGTGGGAAAACAAGAAACATATAAATCACCAGGTTGTCAGGAAAAAATAGTAGATGCAGTCATTTGTTTGTTGTTGACATGCAAAACCTTATCCTTTCCACACACAAAGCAAAAAACCTATCGTGAATGATATACTTCTATTTTGTTGGTGAAGAGTCTTTAAGAAGTATAGGAGCTTAACCAATTGAGTGCTTTGTAGCCAAGGCTGCCTTTGGAATGTGGTATTTATATATTGTGGGGCAGGACCAAACATAAGTTTGATAAGCTTTGTTTACTGAACTTTCACATTCTTAACACTATAGTGATGAGTAATGAATAAGTCCAAAGTGGTATTTCACTGGGATGTTAATTTCTGCAGAAGAAACTGAATCAGAATATAATACTAGCTAAACAGAACATAAAGCACTGAAACTGGCCAGTCAGCCCAACTGGTCTATGTGAGTGCTTCTGCACTAAACCGGCCTGATTCCATCCTACATCTAATCCTATCAAGTATATCCTTCTCGCTAGTTTGGAGCTAGTAAAACAAAAATAGTTTTCTGACTCACTCTTAAAATCTTTAAACCATTTTTGTGCAGTCACTCCATTTGGTGTACTGCCAAGAGGACATCATTCCAAAATGCAATTCACTTGTTTACGGAAATGCAGTGCAACATCTTGCTTGCAAGAAAGGATTCCACTTTGAAACAACAATCCAAATTCATCTTTGCAGGGCTTTCATTTGAAAAAATAGATTTTGAAGTCAATCTTCCCACTGCCAGTCTGCGCAAGTCTGATATTTTTGGATTTCGTTTGCAGGAAGCTGTGTAATGCCATGTTTTGGTACCCGATGGAATTTTGGCATATTATAATTGTCTAATTTTTTTTCTAAATCATTCCCCCTCTCCCCCACAACTGCATGAGCATTTCTAGGTTGGTCAGCAGTTATTGCAGTCTTGCTAGCAACAGTGGAATTGCTGTCTACAATTCTATACTACAGTAGGATACATTATCCTCCTTTCATTTTCATTGAGTTCCAACCAGGCTGATGGAATGCAAATCCTAATTTCTCCACGGCCTGTGAAACAAGTTTGAGTAAAAATCAGCTCCATATGCATGGGGTCCACAGAAACAAGCTGTCACTATTTATTTTTTTGTGTGTTCTGATGAACGGTCACAGATGTGAAATGTCGGAGAGAATTTTTGTTAGGTGTTCCACACCCCAACATCAGGAGCATTTCTGGGTCTCCACCATGCATCCCATTGGCACGTGCTGTGATTTTAAATGAGCAGGCCAACTGGTGGCCAGGGGACATGTTGGATGCCCATTTAACAGCAGCTGAGGTGGGAATTAGGCAGGATAGCAGGGAGCTGGGTGAGATTTAAAAAGGACCCAGCAGCCAACTTTTTAGTGTTCACTTAGGGAGAGATGGCAGTAGGAGATGAACAATGTGCATCCAGAAGGACCAGCATCCATGCCATGGTTGCCCTTCGCTTTAACAATGTCTCTCTTAATGTTCCCCTGGAGGCATTTTTTAAACAGACATTCATGGAATGTGGACTTCGCTGGCTGGGCCAGCATTTATTGCCCATTCCTAGTTGGCCTTGAGAAGGTGGTGGTGAGCCACCTTCTTGAACCGCTGTACTCCATGTGGTGTAGGTACACCCACAGTGCTGTTAGGGAGGGAGTTCCAGGATTTTGACCCAGTGACAGTGAAGGAACAGCGATATACTTCCAAGTCAGGATGGTGTGTGGCTTGGAGGGGAACTTAAAGGTGGTGATGTTCCCATGGGCAGAATTTTTAGCTCAGTGTGCGGGCACTTGCCAGACCCAATCAAACATGAAATTGCATGATATTTCAGTCAGAGGGCACGCGCAAAAGTCAGAAGCATGCCTGCCGTCAATTAAGAATCCAATTAAGGTAATTAAAGGTGCAATTGTCTGCAATTTTTCATGGTTCATCCAACCTCATAACTGGCAGATGGGCGAATCGGCCAGGCAGACTTTGCATTTTTCATCAAACCTCATCTAAGGACAGGATGAGGTTTCCATTATTAAATGAAAGAAAGATAAAATCTACGGACAGCATTTTTTATCATGTATATGTTCAGGTGACTGATTGTGATGCTTGCACATTTTTTTCCTGATTTTAAAAACTTTATTTAATGCTCTTCAGGTCTTGAGCTCCCTGAGGCAGCTTCCTGTCAGCACTCACTCGGGTCCATGCTGACGTCAGCGCCCACCCTCCTACTGGCCCCACCAGCAGAATTGAGCTTTTCAGTGCGCGCTCCATGATGGCTGGTCATTAATTGGCCAGCCAGCATTAAATCGCGGTGGGGGTTGCCGGTCATGGTCAGCAGTCTGTTCCCTGGCTGATCCCGGACCCGCCGATTATGTTCATCCGTCAACCTAGAAATTCTGCTCTATATGTTTGCTGCCTTTGTCCTTCAACTTGGTAGTGGTCTTGGGTTTGGAAGGTGCTGTCTAAGGAGCCATGGTGAGTTCCTGCAGATCATCCTGTAGATGGTACACACTGCTGCTACTGTGAGTCGGTGGTGGAGGGAGTGAATGTTTGTGGATGTGGTGTCAATCAAGCGGGCTGCTTTGTTCTGGATGGTGTTAAGCTTCTTGGGTGTTGTTAGAGCTGCACTCATCCAGGCAAGTGGAGATATATTCTATTTCCAGAGAGCAGTGAAAGAAAACCAGCCAGCCAGACCAAGCAAGCCTGGCTGGAAGTAGCAGAGAAAGTAAATGGATGTAGCATGGAGGAAGATTCAGTGCTGCAAGCACTTTACCAATCTTCTGCAAACTGGTGAGGTGAGTCCAGTGGTGACAGCCGGGTGACAGGACTGCAATCACAAACATAGCTGGAGGAGGAGTAGACTACACAGCCCATCAAGCCTGCACCGGCATTCAATATGAACATGGCTGATCTTGGGCTTCAATTCAATTTTCCCACCTACTCCCCATATGCCTTAATTCCCTGTGACACCAAAAATCTGTCTATCTCAGCTTTAAATATATTCAACAATGGAACATCCAGAACCTTCTGGGATAGAGAATTCCAAAGATTCACAGCCTTTTGAGTGAAGTAATTTCTCATCTCAGTCCAAAATGGTCATCCCTTATCCTGAGACTGTGCCCCCATGTTTTAGATTCCCCGACCAGTGAGAGACAATCTCTCAGTATCCACCCTATCAAGCCCCTTCAGAAATTTGTAGGTTTCAATGAGATCGCCTCTCATCCTTCTAAACTCCAGAGAATATAAGGCCAATTTACTCAGCCTCTCATCATAGGACAATTCTTTCGTCCCAGGGACTAATTTCCTGAACCTTCACTGTACCGCCTCCAATGCAAGTATATCCTTTCTTAAATGGGGAGACCAAAAATGCACACAGTACTCCAGATGCGGTCTCCCCAAAACCCTGTACAACTGTAGCAAGACTTCGTCCTTCTTGTACTCCAATTCCCTTGCAATAAAGGCATTTGCCTTCCTAATTGCTTGCTGCACCTGCGTGCTAACTTTCTGCACTTCTTGTACAAGCACACCCAAGTCTCTTTGAACATCAACACTTAGAGTTGAGCAGCCTGAGGGTGCATAGTTTGTCTGAATAGTTAAAACATGAGCCCAAGAGCATTCCAGAGCTGTGGGCAAAGTGGAATGCCAGTGCATCCAGCTGGTGGTCCACTCTAACATTCAAGTGCCCATGAAAAGGTTGAGGCAGGTAGCAATGAGATGGAGGGATCCACCTCTCACAGAGCAGTTCATCACATGAAATCTCCTTGGCCCCTCTGACTGAGGCACCATCAAAACAGGGAGACCCTGTGGAAGTGGTTGCCCTGCATCATCGCAATGACACTGAGATCGACCACCACAGTTACCTCAGGCTTATTCCCACACATGAGCCGCCAACCTGTGCTTAATCCTTAGCCACAGAATTGTTACGGTGCAGAAGTAGGCAATTCAGCCCATCGTGTCTGCATTGGCTCTCCAAATGAGCATTCTAGGATTGGCCTAGATCGAAGCCCTCGTGTCAGTAATCTCAGTTTTGTTCACTTGGGTGACATTTGTTACGCATTTGATGTGTTAAAATGAATTGATGTATTGTAACAAAGATGACTATGACCAGACTTGTGTCCTTCTAATGATTATGGCTTAATTATGAAGTGCACGAAGAGAAGTAAATGAGTATGTCAGTTGACAGAGTGGCAGTTGGAAACAGCCAGGCAATGTGGGCACCATTGGGAACACTAGGATTTGTTTGCTTGTTGGATTCAGGAACAGTGCACTGAGTGCCAGAGAAAGAAGTCCACATTTTGCAGCATTGACTGGCCTGTGACACTGATGGTGCAACCATGTGTGGAGTGGATGGCAGGTGCACTACAGCTGGTGAGGAAAGGTGAGGTTATGAGCCACTTGTCTTACAGGATGAAAGGGGCACTCAGGAGAAATGTGCCCGAATTAACGTGGCGCGAGCATCAGTTCCAACCTGGTTGTTGCCATGAAGCTTCAATCAGGCCTCTGGAAGTCCTTGCGAGGCTGGGTCACCCCCCCCCCACCCCCACCTCCTCTTAGGAAATGTATCACTCCTCTGTTTCTCTTCTTTGACGTCCACCTCTCCGGAGGTGTTGGGAAGAGTGCAGCAGACTACTACAAGCTGAGGCACCCTTGACAGAGCATAACAGAGGGCATCCCCCCTCTGATCGGTCCAGGAATCGGAACCTCACCCTCAGGATTCCAATGGCCTGCTCTATGGCGACCCTAGTGCTAAGCTGGCAGTGGTTGTAGTATCTCTGCGCCTCCATCAAACAAGTTGCCTTTTGGTGTCAGCAGCCATTTCTTCACTGGATAGCCCCTGTCCCTTGCACAACTACACAATCCATCTGGTGGCATGAACAGGTGCAGCACCTGTGATTGTCTTAGGATGAAGGTGTCATGGCAGCTGCCAGAATACTGTGCACAGACCTGCAGGAAATAAACTTGGTACTTGCACACCAGTTGAGCTTTAAGAGAGTGAAATCCCTTCCTATTCATGATTGCCTGGCGATCTCGATGGCCACATGAGGACAGGTGAAAACCCCCTGCACCCAAGAGAGTCCAGCAATGAAGGCAAACCCCACTATTCTTTGTGTCTATGTCGTCCAATCAGTAGTGAACTCAAATGTAATCCGATGCCCTTTCAAACAAGGTATCCGTTACCTCTTGAATGTTGTAATGAGAAGCCAACAGCAGGCTGCCAGTGAGATCAGCTAGGACCCTTGGAGCCCTGCACCAAGACACACAATTCTGCCACCATCTGACTCAATAGGGGTATCCTTCAGGGACACAGATTCAGGAAGCTCATTCACTGTAGGTATAGCCCATTGTGGAGGGTACCACGTTCATTTTCTCCCTGTCACTCCTTCAGAATCTCTGTATGTCTCAGTAGCAATGGTGTGAACTTGCAGTAAGAGCGGCTGCTCCTCATCAATGCTCATCTCCATATCTGGTCTCCCTTGCCTCCAGAAACAATGTCATGACTGCCTGGGCCCCCTGCTATCCCCCTGCCAAGGTCACTCCCCCACCTCAAGTGCTCCAGTGCTGACAGAGTTGCCTCTGTGCAACCTTTGCACACTCCCTCTATCATCGCCAGCCGCAGAGGCACACTCTGCCAGCAGCTGTTCAAGTGACAGTGGCGCCGAAATTCTTCATCTCTGGGTCCTTCCGAGGGTCCCAACTGATCTCAATGGCAGCCTGCTGTTGGCTTCTCATTACAACATTCAAGAGGTAACAGATGCCTCATTTGAAAGGGCATCAGATTACATTTGAATACACCACTGATTGGATCACATAAGCACAAAGAATAGTGGGATTTGCCTCCATTGGTTGGACTCCCTGGGGTGCAGGGGGTTTTTGCCTGTCCTCATGTGGCCACCAAGATCGCAGGGCATTCATGAATAGGAAGGTATTTCACTCTCTCAAAGCTCAAATGGTATGCAAGTACCAAATTTGTTTCCTGCAAGTCTGTGCATAGTATTCTGGCATCTGCCATGACTCCTTAGACAATCACAGGTGCTGAACATGTTCATGCAACTGGATGGACTATGTCACTACTCGAGCAGCTCTCTAAGCCAGTCCCCTTTAAAGCCACCAATGTTAAATGGACCAACCTCCTTGATTGGTTTCCGACTACGATGCCACCAAGCACTCAGGAATTTGGTCATGACCATTTGTGGTCCCTGAGTCTGCAATCAAAAACCACTTTCTGCCATCAACTAGATGTTATGTGTCTCACTTATATGATGAAGTACTGAACCATTGCGTTCGTGCAGTTTACTAGCATTCAGTTCCTGACGCCTCTTCAAAAATCACAGAGGTGGGGCACTGGGATGCAATTTCCAACCTCAATTGCCTCCTGTCCAGTCTCCTCTGGGGTTCAAAAATTTGGCCTATTAGCTCTGTTTCCCTCTCGACTGATGCTTCCAGCCAGACCTGTTGAAAATATTTATCATTTTCTGTTTTTATTTTAGCTTTCCAACAGCCACAGTACCTTGATTTTGCAATAATTACTAATTAATGCTAGATTAAAAAGCTTCTTTCACATGTGCCATAAGAATGGCTGGTGAGGGGAATGTGAAATGTGCAGTGATGAAATAGAGAACACAAAGATTGGGAGCGGGATTCTCCGCACCCACCCACCAACACGATCTTCCAGTCTAGCCGCAAGTCAACAGACTTTTGGCTGTGATGCTGCCTCACCCTTGGCGGGTCCTGCCCGCAATAGGGCCAGAAAATCCCGGGCTGGGATTCGGGCAAAAACCCCAGAAACATGGAAAAGAGCTGTTTTCTCCAGAGTTCCTGCTGAAGTTACAGCAGGAAGTTGGGGTGAACACTGAAGGTGCTCATGATTTACAGAACTTACAGAAATAACAATTACAACCGGAAATACTTAGCAAAAAAATAATCCAAGCCCTCAAAAATGTCCTCACCTGGAAAGGAGGATACGAACTATAAATTGTTTTGGTTCAAGTAAAATGAAATTATACAATTTAACAGTAATTCTACAGAGATGCACATCCAACACAAAAATAAGAGCTTTCTGATTTCTTGAAATCCAATGCATACATGGAGGAATAGTTGGAATGTAGCTACCCTTTAAGAGGTGCATGCCCACATATATCGGTCCAGAATGCCCAACGTAAATTGTCAGCATAAAGTGGGTGGGCTATCCATCACATTGAAATGAATTGTCCAGAGGGCAGGACGGTGGAGTAATGGCATTGGCTCCCACTAGCCAAGTCTTCCATTTTCCTGAATTGTGCCGATAGTTGGAATCTGGGCTACCATAGTTACAAATTAAGATGTATTTTTGCAATGACAGCACCATTCTTTGTTGAGGTTCTCTTCTGTAAGTTAAGATAAGAGACTGATTGCTGCAGTGGAAGAAAACACTTCCATTATCCGCAGGTTATGTAATGATAAAAGCAAAATACTGCGGATGCTGGAAATCTGAAATAAAAACAGAAAATGCTAGAAAGATTCAGCAAGTCTAACAGCATCTGTGGAGAGAGAAACAGAGTTCATGTTTCAAGTCTGTATGACCCTTCTTCAGAGCTGATGTAATGAGGTTGTAGAATGATCTTTCCTGTCCAATATTAGCAAGATCCCAGTTGTGAAGGAAGAAGGGTAAATGGATAATGGAAGTTAGGAGAGACAGTACCTTTATCTGACCCATGTCTGGATTATTTTTGTTTAAAAATCAAATGAATTGGTTTATTCCCCTATGCAGCACAATGAAAATCACTTTAAGGTAACTATTTCTCAACAAACTTTGCAATGTCAAATTTCCCCAGCTAAGAAGATTAACTTTTGCATGCTTCATGACTAAATTCAATCAGAGACTGAATTAAAGTACTTTTTTTAAATTCAAGAGATGTGGGCTTTGCTGGCTGGGCCAGCATTTATTGCCCATCCCTATTTGCCCTCGAGAAGGTGGTGGTGAGTGCCTTCTTGAACCACTGCAGTCCATGTGGTGAAGGCACACCCACAGTGCTGTTCGGAAGGGAACTCCACCAGGTCCAGTGACAGTGAAGGAACGGTGATACATTTCCAAGCCAGGATGGTGAATGACTTGGAGGGGAACTTCCAGATGGCGGTGTTCCCACCTATCTGCTGCCTTTGTCCTTCTAGATGGTAGTGGTCATGGGTTTGGAAAATGTTGTTGAAGGAGCCTTGGTGAATTCCTGCAGTGCATCTTGTAGATAGTACACAGTGCTGCTACTGAGCGTCGGCAGTGGAGGGAGTGAATGTTGGTGGGTGTGGTGCCAATTAAGCGGGCTGCTTTGTCCTGGTGGTGTCAAGCTTCTTCAGTGTTGTGGGAGCTGCACTCATCCTGGCAAGTGGGGAGTATTCCATCACTTGTGCCTTGTAGATGGTGGACACGCTTTGAAGAGTCAGGTGGTGAGTTGCTTGGCCCACGCTTCCTAGCCTCTAATCTGCTCTTGTAGCCACAGTATTTATATGGCTAGTCCAGTTCAGTTTCTGGTCCATGGTAATCCCCAGGATGTTGATAATGGGGGATTCAGTGATGGTGATGCCATTGGACACCAAGGGGCAATGGTTGGATTCTCATTTGTTGAAGATGGTCATTGCCTGACACTTGTGTGGTGAGAATGTTACTTGCCACTTGTCAGCCCAAGCCTGGATATTGTCCAGGTCTTGCTGCATTTGGACTCATCAATTAGATATATTCTTCGATGGTTATTTCTGCATAATTCTCAAAAGTTGAAATTTGGTTTTTTTGCTTTTTGAGCTAAAGAGATTTATATGGTATGATCATTTTAAATATAGATACATTACAACACCACCATACTGTTCAACATACAAAACCACAAACACACACCCTTTGAATAAAGGTTCAGTCAGCTGTTTCATCAAGTTTTCTCAAACAAGCTAATGCTTCGTAATGAAATCCCCGATATGACCTGATGCCAGTGATTTTGCTTTCCCAGGGTGTGTCCAAGTTCAGAGCTTTCATGTGCTATTTAGCATGTTTGGCTTGTGCCCTGTCATGCAACAATTGGCAATGCAACTCAATAGGCCACATACCTCCTAGTTTTAAACTGCAGACACATCTGCTAGCATGCACAAACACTGAGCACAAGAAACTTCTCATTTATCATGCAGTTGCTTTCCGATGGATTCATATATGTCAAAGATACCTGCAGTTTGGTCAGTGATACAACTTTGTCCAACAATTGCCATCAGAAAGTGACTTCAAGTTACACAGACCATTTGCAAAATAATTAGCTCAAGTACTCAATTTTCCTCCGCCCTTTTAAATTAGGTCTTTAAAAGAAATAACTTAAATAGATTTAGACCCAAGTACAAAAACAGGCTGAAGAAAGGGTCATTAATATAGAATGTCACTAGCTAAACTCAAACATCAAAATTAATTCCACATACAAAAAGAAAAGTGACAAGGCTGCTAATTGGTAGTGTGTTTAGAGTTTTGCAAATTGCTAATTCCATTCAAAGTACTATCAGTTAAGAATGGACTACATGAAAAAAACATTTTTCTTCCTGACAACTACAGAGGTAGATTGCAATATTTAGTCATATCTTAAACAAACTGCATTATTCAGCAAACTGTGCAAAGTTATTCATACATTTTTGAGACTATTAATAAAGGTTCCAAGGACAGAGAATTTCTATAGACAAATATGTGTTCAGTAATACTACATTAACCAGGAACAGAAGACTGAATTTTGAACAAAGACGAATTAAGATCTACAAATAGGTGCAAAAAACAATTAAATAATTTATTTTGCCACAGGAATTTATGCAAAACTCTTCCAAAATGTCTTGACTTTTTTTTTTAAACAGCAAAAAACTTTTCACTAAAATGAAACACACCACTCTCAATAAACTTCAAAAAGCAGTTCATTGCAAGAATGCAGCAATGCCACACAAAAGTTTACTATTAGAAATTCAGAGTCTGACTGCAAAGAATTTCTTTTTGAAGATCTATGTGCTGTGTATAAAATCCTGATTACCCAGTGTGACCCCACATCTGGATCTGATCAACAGTGGGAATTATTATTGTTTGCCTTTTTCTACTATTATTCCACTGACTTAGAAATAGAGAATGCTGATTTTTTTCTGAATTTAATTGGTACAATACCTTGGTGGCAATTATGATGAGCAACGCATAAACAACCATTACACAACCAGTTCCTATACCAAGATGTAGTTACATCCAGCTTAGCCTCTCGCTTAAATCTCGCTCTCCTAAAAAGGCTTTTTTTCTCAATTCTTGCATGTGTTTTAAAAATGTTTTTTCAAAAAAAAAGAAACAAGAACAAATTCAACTGCATAATGAACAATTCAGTTTCCTCAGCTTTGAGTTACACTTAATTTTATTCAGCATTAGAATTCTAGAGATAGTTTCACCAATTTGCAGCGTAGGCCCACACAAAGAAGGATCAGATGGTAGTTCAAGTGTTCAATGATGGCTGACATTCTAACAGAACAATACTGACATTCAACCTCAAATTGTTTCTCACAAATTTATCAAATATATATTTACAGAAAATGCCATAGTTATTTCAGCTAAAATCTTAGACCACTAATGAAAAGTCAATATATGGATTCTAAATAGAATCTCAGTTTCTCAAGTCTAAATTTAACAATACTACCATTTAGTTTTTGCTTTAATTATAGCATAGGCATAGTTCATTTTCATGGTCTTTGATGTTCAGGTTTTCATATTCTGCTGCGACAAGAGAATGGGGAAAAGTCTGTCTCGTTCTGCCTCTGCCAATTTATGTCTTAATTTCCTGCATGCATACCTGTCTTCTATTACAGCTATCAATTTTCTCTTATAAATGCAAGTCTTTCTTTCATCTTTTCATCATTTATTTCAATTGAAAGGGCATTTCATAAGAAATAACATATGAAACTATTTTGTGATCTAAAAGCAAGGTTTCACAGAAAGACATTTTGGTTTCATGATTATTAAGCTGAATACATTAACATTGAAGAAAGCTGAGAGAGTTTGCAATTGAACATGATAGAGGTAAACATCTCAGTCCTTGTAATCTCACACTCAGAGCCCTTTGACACAACACAAAATTTGGTACAAGTAAAATCTCTATGGAAGCATCCTCTTATTCTTTAGTTCAGATTCCTCCACACAGCTACCAAATGGGTATAGATGCAAGTAAGGCTTATTTCTTAGTGTTATATTGCATGTAAATTACCAGTATATGTGTATATCAAGAATGCCACATCATTCACTACTGCAGCACAGCCAGTGCACCAAAGCAACAATGTATTGATCCACTCCCACATGGAGAGCTGCAAGAAGTACATTCACCCAAAATTTGAGTAAAAGTGGGATTATTTCAGACTTCTGGGAACAAAAAGATGTAACACTTAGTAATCCACATGAAACATTTATCTTTAACAATTGAGAAGAGTTTATATTATTTTGATTGTAACTTTTTCACAATTAAAGCATTTATTTAAAAAAAAGCCTTGCACTGTGTTTTTCAAAAGTATTGTCATGATGCAAAGGTACTTTGGTAACAGAAATACTCAATTCATTATATTTATTTTGCTGAAACATAATTGTAAACAGGGAGGATTTTAGTATTAGAAACAGATTTCACTTAGCTTGCAGTATGGGGAGTATTCGTTTAATAACATCGGACCGAGTATCTCCTTATGTCAGTTTCATATTTTATTTTATAATACCTTGGGATGTTTTTTGTGTTAAAGGTGCTATATAAATATAAGATGTTGTTGATTGCACCTGAAAAGGATAGGCAGAGGTCTTAGCATCGGTGATTAAGAAAATGCATTGACTAGCTGCATACAACGGATCCAGCATTAACAGTGATTTGCGACAGAAAGTATGTTATGTGCAAGTATTCATTCAAAACAGAGTTAAATTTACTTAAGAGGCAAAATGGTATGTATAATTTCTCCCCTCACTGTACAACAGAGAACTATGGGCATCTTTGTACAGTGTCAGCTGTCACTACATGAAGGAAAGACTGCCCATGTGGAATGTATGATAAAACCATAAACCTGTCTGTGACGAACAAGTTTGCTATTTTCTTTGACATCACACTTGGAAAGAAAAAGCATCAAACCTCAACTGTTGGAGGGGTTACGGATTTTTTTTGTGAGCAAGATATATAGGTTTGAAATATGGTCTCAAAAGGTCAGATTTGAAACTGGAGGGCGAAGTGTCAATCAAGAGCTTTGAAATGTTGACATACCCCCATTATGTGCATTTCCTGTTCTGTCAATGGGATGTGACCCTGTGAATAGATTCCAATCACAGTTCAAGCAATACAAGTGAAATGTACAAGAAGCTGTTCTAATAGTCTGCTTGGTCTATACGGTTCCCAGGTGAAAAAAATTATAAAGTCTTGTAGTACAACAAGTAATAGTCTAAGCATATAATCAGGAATTTACCCATTTCATATACTGGTGTAATTAATATATATTAATGGCTTCTTCACACCTAAATTAATCAAATGCATTATATAATTTGTTGCTTAGCTGTACACTTCTGACAACAGTAAATTTCGCCAGTCGTCAGTGTTTCATTCACTAACTTACCCATCTATTTGCAGCCAAATGTGAAATTTAATTGTCTGCATTTGTGAATAGTTACAAACCTGTGAGTTACAACTTTAGTGGACCAACAGCAGAGCAGGGCTTGACTGATGTTTTATTGTCAGGATAACCTTCCTACAATTGATCACACTCTGCAGAAGAAGAATAGTTTTGCATAGGGTCCAGCAAAGGAGAGGTGAGTGGAGTATTGTAGTGGACAATGCACCTTACATGATTGTTGTTCAGTAGGATTTAGTTCCCAAGTGCCTCCAGGGTCTACAGCAGAGATGATTATTCTGTTGTTAAGGTTTCCTCAGTTTCTGCTCATGTCAGTACAACCCAAAACCAAAAGTAGGACCATCTGTTATTCCTCAGTGATGGTTATCATACATGACGTTTTTTGTTGGTTGCCTGCAGGGCATTGAACTAGGACAGTACTGGAGCAAAGGAACAAAAGTGAGACAGACAGACAAACAGACATGGATCAAGATTGAGAGAAAGGATGACAAAAACAAGTGAAGAAGGCACTCCGGAGAGGGCATACCCCCGCCACTCTGTTTTAACTCAATATTATTACAATTATACAGTGTTATGATCACGGTGGAGACCAGTAACTTTTTAAAAGAAATTCAAACTCCCAGCTATTAACCAAAATAATTAAGCTGCAAGATTTCGTGTTTTAAACAAAAAAAACTTTTACTGTAGAAGAGGTAAGTAAATCAGCAGCTACAAATTTAGCACTATATTTTGTAAACACTCATATTTTACACACAAAAATCTCAACAGCACACTTCCTGTTTTACTTAATTTTCCCATATGCTTTACAGGATCTTGAAGGTTCTGTCACCTGGCACCAAACTAAGGTTTTACCACAGCTTTCAGCAATTATAAGATCATCAGCAGCTAGAGGAATTCTGGATCAGGATTATTGATCTGGAGGCTGAAATGCAGATACTGCGCAACATAAGGGAGGGGGAGAAATACCTGGATACGTTGTTCCAGAAGACAGTCACACCTCTCAGAAGAGGGATATCTGTTTTGGTCAGCAGTGATGGAGGGGAGGATGTTACTGTCAGTGAGGCAGGTAATGGGACTGAGCAGACAGTAGGGGAGGAGCCTCAGACTTGGCAATTGTCAAACAGGTTTGAGATGCTCACAACCTGTGTGGATGAAAGCAAAGTCTGCAAGGCGGATAAGCTGGCTGCCATGGCACTGTGGTACAGGAAGCCATTCAAATGGGGGGAGCAAAAAGGAATGTAGTGGTAATGTGAGATAGTATAGTGAGGGGGATGACATTGTTCACTACAGCAAAGAGCGAGAGTCCAGATGGCTGTGTTGCCTGCCTGGTGCCAGGGTTCAGGACATCTGCTCATGGCTGGAGAGGAACTTGGGAGGGGGAGCATACAGTTGGCATGGTCCATGTAGGTACCAATGACATAGGTAGAGCTAGGAAAGAGGTTCTGCAAAGTCAGTATGAGGAGCTTGATAACAAATTTAAGAAGCAGTACCTCAAAGCTAATAATCTCTGGATTATTACCTGAGCCATGTGCAAATTGGCATAGGGAAAATAAGATTAGACAGATGAATGTGTGGCTCAAAGACTGGTGTGGGAGAAGTTGGTTCTGGTTTGTGGGGCACTGGCATCAGTACTGGGGAAAGTGGGGGCTGTACCACTGGGATGATTGATACCTGAAATATGCTGGGACAAGTGTCCTCACAAATCACATAACTAGGGAAATTGAGAAGGCTTTAAACTAAACAAGAGGGGTGAGGGATCAAGCTTGGGTAGAGGTAGCAATTCAAGATGTAGAGTCAAGGCAGGAGAACAAAATAGCAACATGAGAAATGAGGGTCAGAGAATGGCAGGAAGGGGCAGAGAGAAAAAAACCTAAGAATACATCAACATCCAAGACTAGATTTTACAAAGGTAACAAAAAGACAAAACTGAAGGCTCTCCATCCGAATGCGCATAGTATTCATAATGAAGTAAATGAATTGATGACCCACATTGAAGTAAATAAATATGATCTGTTAGCAATTACGGATGACAAATATTGGGTCCTTAATATTGAATGGTACATGACATTCAAGAAGAATAGGAAGTTAGGAAAAGGTGGAGGGGTAGCACTGTTAATCAAAGAGGGCACTGGTGCAACAGTTAGAGGTGACCTTGGTTCAGATCAGAATGTAGAATCGGTTTGGGTGGAGATGAGGAATAGCAGTGGAAAAAAGTCATTAGTGGGAGTGGTCTACAGACCCTTTACCAGTAGCCACAGTGTAGGACAAAGTATTCAAGAGAAAATATTGTGTGCTTGTGATAAAGGGATGGCAATAATCATGGATGATTTTAATCTACACATAAACTGGAAAAATCAGATTGGTAGTAGTAGCCTGGATGAGCAGTTCTTAGAATGCTTTCAAGATAGTTTCTTAGGGCAGCATGTACTGGAACCAAACAGAGAGCAGTTTATATTAGACTTGGTATTGTGTAATGTGACAGGATTAATTAATGACCTCAGAGTAAGGGCACCTCTAGACCACAATATGATCGAATTTAACATCCAGTTTGAAAGGGAGAAGAGTGGGCCTAAGACTAGTATCTTAAACTTAAATAAGAGCAACTATGCGGGGATGAAAGCTGAGCTAGCTGAAGTGAACTGGGAAACTAGGCTAGAGGTTAGATCAATAGAGAAGCAGTGGCAGACATTTGAGGGGATATTTCAGAGTATTCAGAATAAGTACTTTCCTCCTATAAAGAAAAATTCTAAGGAGGGGACCCACCGTCCATGGTTAACTATAGATGTTAAGAAAAGCATCAAACTTAAGGAAAAAGCAAACAACTCCACAAAGATGAGTGGCAGGACAGATGATTGTACAGAATATAAAGAACAGCAGAGAATGACTAAAATGTTAATCAGGAGAAAGAAATTAGACTATGAGAGGAAGCTAGCTAGAAATGTAAAAATGGATAGCAAGAGTTTCCACAGGTATTCAAAAAGGAAAGGAGTAAATAAAGTGAGTGTTGGTCCTCTAGGGAGTGATGGTGGGGAGTTAATAGTAGATAGTAAGGAAATGGCAGAAGAAATGAACAAATATTTTGCTTCTGTGTTCAGTTTTGAGGATACAAAAAACATTCCAGTAATAGCTGCAAATCAGGAGGTGAAAAGGAGAAAGGAACTTTGTGAAATTGAAATCACTAGGGAAACGGTGCTAAGCAAACTGATGGAGCTGCGGGCTGGCAGGTCTCCGGTTCCCAATGGACTACACCGCAGGGTCTTAAAAGAGGTGGTTAATGAGGTAGTCGATGCACTGTTGTCAATTTTCCAAAATTCACTGTAATCTGGAAAGGTTCCATTAGATTGGAAAGTAGCAAATGTAACTCCTCTATTCAAGAAGGGAGGGAGACAGAAATCAGGAAACTATAGGCCAGTTAGCTTGACGTCTGTCATTGGGACGTTATTAGAATCCTTCATTAAGGAGGTTATAACTGGTCACTTAGAAGACCTCAAGGTAATTGGGAAGAGTCAGTGTGGTTTTATGAAAGGAAAATCATGTTTAACCAATTTATTGGAGTTTTTTTGAAGGAGTAACATGTGCAGTGTATAAAGGGAAGCCAGTAGACATACTGTACTTGGATTTCCAGAAGGCATTTGGTAAGATGCCACATCAAAGATTATTACAGAAAATAAAAGCACATGGTGTAGTGGGTAACATATTAGCATGGATAGTAGATTGGCTTGCTGGCAGAAAGCAGAGAGTTTGCATGAATGGGTCTTTTTCCGATTGGCAGGATGTGACGAGTGGCAACCCACAGGGGTCTGCACTGGGGCCTCAACTTTTTACAATTTACATCAATGACTTAGATGAGGGGAGTGAAGACATGGTAGCTAAATTTGCAGATGACACAAAAATAGGTAGGCAAGTATGTTGTGAAGAGGACATGAAAGAGGTTGCAAATGGATATAGATAGGTTGAGTGAGTGGGCAAAGATCTGCCAAATGGAGTTTAATGTGGGAAAATGTGAAGTTGTTCACTTTGGCAGGAAGAACAAAAAAGCAGAGAATTACTTAAATGAAGAATGGCTGCATAATTCTGAGGTGCAGAGGGATCTAGGTGTTCCAGTACGAGTCACAAAACATTAGTATGCAGGTACAACAAGTAATTAAGAAGACTAATGGAATGCTATTCTTTATTACAAGAGGGATTGAACATAAAAGTAAAAATGTTATGCTTCAGTTATACAGGGCATTGGTGAGACCGCACCTCGAATACTGTGTGTAGTTTTGGTCTCCTTATTTAAAGAAGGATGCAAATGCATTGGAGGCAGTTCACAGGAGGTTTACTAGATTGATACCTGGAATGAATGGGTTGCCTTTTGAGGGAAGGTTGAACAGACTGGGCTTGCTTCCACTGGAGTTCAGAAGAGATGGGGTGATTTTGATTGAAGTATACAAGATTCTGAACGGCCTTGACAAGGTGGATGTCAAAAGGATGTTTCCTTTGTGGGTGGGTCCAGAACTAGGGGGCACTGTTTTAAAATTAGGGGTTGTCCCTTTTAGGACAAAAGATGAGGAGAAATTATTTCTCTCAAGAGGGTTGTGCAACTTTGGAATTCTCTGCCTCAGAAGGTGGTGGAGGCGGGGTCATTGAATATTTTTAAGGCAGAGGTAGATAGATTCTTGTTAGGCAAGGGAATCAAAGGTTATCGAGATTAGATGGGAATGTGGAAATCGAAACACAAGATCATCAGCCATGATCTTATTGAATGGCGGAGCAGGCTTGAGGGGCCGATTGGTCTATTCCTGTTCTTATTTCTTATGTTCTTAAAAGAAATAGGAGGAGTAGGCCATTAGGCCCATCAGACCTGCCCTATTATTCAATAGGTTCAGGATTGAACCGATTGTGGCCTCAATTCTACTTTCTTGCCTGGTCCCCATAATCCTCAACTCCCTTGTTAATGAAAAATTTGTCCCGCTCCGCCTTGAGTATATTCAACGACCCTGCTTCCAGGGAACAGCATTCCAAACACTAACAACCTTCTAAGAGAATAAACTCCTCCTCATCTGTTTTAAATGGGAGACCCCATATTTTGAAGCTGTGTCCCCTACTTCTAGATTCCCCCCTGAAAGGCAACAGACACTCAGTGTCTACCCTGTCAAGCCCCCTCAGAATCTTATATGATTCAATAAGATCACCCCTCATTCTTCTAAACTCCAATGTGTATATAGGTCCAACCTGCTCAATCTTTCCTCATATGATAAACCACTCATCCCAGGAATCAACATGGTAAACATTCTCTGAACTGCTTCCAAGCAAGCATATCCAAAACTGTAAGCAATACCCTAGGGGGTGGTCTTGCCAATGCCCTGCCCAGTTGTAGCAAGACTTCCCTATTTTTATACTCCATCCTTGTGATAAAGGCCAACATTCTATTTGCCTTCCTAATTATTTGCTGTATCTGCTTCCTGAGTTTTTGTGATTCATGTACATGGACAAGATCCCTCTGTACTGCAGCATTCCATAGTCTTGCTCCATTTAAATAACATTCTACTTTTCTATTCTTACTGCCAAAGTGGACCACCTCTCATTTTCTCTCATATTATGCTACATTTGTCAAGTTTTTGCCCACCCACTTAATCTATCCCTTTGAAGACCTATTGTATTGTCAGCATATTTGGCTAAAATACAATTGATCCCTTCATCCAAGTCATTAATATAGATTGTAAATAGTTGAGGCCCCAGCACCGATCCTTATGGTTGAGTTTGGCACCCTGAAACTGACCCATTTATCCAGACTTTCTGTTTCCTGTTAGTTAGTCATTCTTCCAGCCATGCTAATGTATCACCTTCAACACCATAAGCTCTTACCGTGTGTAGTGGCTTTTATGTCGCACCTAATCAAATGCCTTTTGGAAATCAAAATGCACTACATTTACTGGTTCCCCTTTGCCTACCCAGCTTGTAACATCCTCAAAAGAACTTGAATAAATTCGCAAACATGATTTCTCTTTCACAAAACCATGTTGAGTCTACATGATTGTATCATTATTTTCTGCTACTATTTCTTTAAGAATGGATTCTAGCATGTTCCCAATGACAGACAATTGGCCTACAGACTCCTTCTTTCTGACTCCCTCTGTACTAGAACAGAGGTGTTACATTTGTGGTTTTCTAATCCAATGGGACCTTGCCAGAATCTAGGGAAGATTACAGTCAATGCATCCACTATCTCTGCAGCTGCTTCTTTTAAAACACTAGATGCAGGACATCAGGTCCAGTGGATTTGACAGCCATTAAGTTCCATTAGTTTTCCCATTGTTTTATCTTTAATGGTAGAGATTTCTGCCTCTTGATTTTCTATAATTCTTGGGATGCTATTTGAGTTTTCTGTGAAGACTGATACAAAATATTTGTTCAACACTTTGAACTCACTTTGATGCTCCTCAGTGTTCCTGCTATTCTCCAAGGTATGAGGTTTCCTGGGGTCCTTTCCACTAGCATCTAGCTGGGTGACCCTCCAATTCTCCTTTACAAATCACGATTGTGCATGGGCCTCACTGCTTTCTTGCTTAGTGTCACCAAATCAGAAAACACCCTTGGTTTTTGATAGCCCTCTGTGACTGGTCGACAACTCCTAGCAGATTCTCTCTCCACTTGTCTTAAAGCTGCTTCCAGTTGTCAAGCATGACCAGGAAAGGCATGTCATGTTCATAACTTTAAACGTGAACGGTGTTTGTCTGAAAACTTCTGGAAGTTCTTTTGTTTGTTTAAAATAATCACTGATGAGCTGTTAAGATGGCTGCCAAAGGGTCAGGTGACCTTTGTTTACATAACACACACTATCAAGCTTCTGGAAAGTTTTAATTGAATCACCCTGGCTGCTGGGCCTCCTCCTGGAATGGACATATCCAGACAGTACCCACTATGGAATTCACACCTGCCATTGTTCAAAATTTACTCAAAACACAGATCAATGGGCTCCTAGAGTCAATGGCCCACATTTTCGCCAGAACAGAGGGCCTCTCTATCATGCCCAAATAGCAGAACTGCACAAAAATAATAAGCTCTGACTTTGAACAAGGCACTTCCCATTTTCATGGGGGCGGGAATGGGGGCATTTCATGCATGCGCGTTTTATGGAGGCAGCTGGCATTTTAAATCAAATCAGATTTTGGTAGCCTAGGAGTGTGGATCCCAAAGTGTGCAATGTAGACCTGGTAAGAGCAGGTCTGAACTTGGTGCATTTCTTTGGATAGCCAGGGGGACCCCTTTGGAGAGGTAGGGTACCCCTGTGGAATTTGCATTCACAGACTCAGAAGTGGCACAAAACAAATTCCAACAATCTTCTCTTAACCCAAGGGAGTAGGAGGGTGGGGATCTTCATCTCACAGGGCAATTATTGTTGCCCCTACTGACTCATGCACCCAAGTGCCAGGAAGAACAGTGTGCTGAAGAAGGGCACAAAACACTTCATGTGAAGTATCATAGAAAATTGGCATGCACCCTCGCACATGGATGCCAATCACCATGAGTAGCCAGAGGCCAGAGGGAGAGCAGAAGGTCAGGATGGAGGGGCTGCTGCACGTGCATCAGAAAGGAATAGGAGGAGAGCCAGAACAGCCAGATACCACGCTGTGGGAAAGGGGTACAGTCCTATAACATCCAACCTCAATGGGATGGAAAACCAGTGCTATGCCATGAGGTGACAACAGACACATGTTTCATGGTCCAGCAACAACTCGGGCCACAATCCATCGATCCCCATGCCCTGCCAGTGACTGTGAAGGTCACCGTCACTCTCAACTTCCTTCCAGGGCCCATCAGGCGACCTGTCTGGTATATCCCAGTCAGCAGCACACAGCTGCATTAAGGCTGTAACTAATGCCCCATTGGCTCTTGTGGGGATCAATTAATTTCCCTGTAGATTTGGCATCTCAGACACAAACAGCCGTGGTCTTTGCCCAATTAGTAGGCTTCCTCAGGTGCAGGGCGTTATTGATTACACCCATGTTTCCACAAAGGCTCCAACTCATCATTCAAACACCTTCAGCAACCAAAAGTCTTTCCACTCACTCAATGTACAGCTGGTTTGTGACCACAACAAGGTCTTCCCTCAAGTGTGTGCAAGCTTCCCTGATCGCTGCCATGACTCCTTCATACCTCTCAGTTATTTCAGCCACCAATGCAGATTCATGGTTGGCTTCTAGGGAAGAAGACTAAAAACTTGGATAATGACCTCCTTTAGGAGCCCACAAACAGAGGCAGAGTGCAACCACAAAAGCAGTCATGTCACCATCAGAAGTACCATTGAACAGGGAACTGACATTTTAAAAATGTGCTCCAGGTGCCTTGATCGCTCAGGTGGAGCTCTGCAGTATGTTCCAGCAGGGGTATCAAGAATAGTAGTAGTGTGCTGTATGCTGTACAACACTGCATAGCAGAGGGGTTTACAAATTGATGACGATGAGGCCACGGGCAGAACTTCAACCTCTGAGGAGGAAGACGATGAGAAGGAGGCGGCGGAAGCTCCTGTCCATTCAGAAGATTCCAAAATGGATGAGGAGGCCACCATTGACAGAGCAGCTGGTAGGCAGGGTTGACTCTGTGCAGGGGGGGATTATCATCAGACAGGTCCTTTTGCAAAATAGATTATGCGGTGTGTAAATGAAACAGAGTTTACACTTTTTCATGGTGTGCGTGTGAGAATAAATAATCTTTAATTTTAAATTCATAAAAGTCTGCTGCTGTTTACTTAAGTTGACCACACACTAAAGGGGGCTTAGAAATACACCTTTCAAAAATAGCCACACTGATTACAGACGGTAAGGGAAGGGAATTAGGGGTTTCACTTTATTTCTCCTCCCCTGTCCGTAGCACAGCTTTCAACTGATCCTGTGAGAAATCTCACAGTTCAAAACCCAAAACTATGAAAAACTCTCCTGCAATCTATCCCCAACAACAACATGGCCTATATGGGATGTCCCAGATTTAGATTTAAATAAATTATCTCCAATTTCCAAACCTTCCTTTAGCTCTGAAAAACCAAATGAATAATTTAAACCCTTGAGGCACCTGTAAGGCACCTCATCTCCACCAAGAAACTCAAAAAGGAATCACGCATTATTTAGGGCATTCCCACTTCCAACTCTGACCTTATTAAATAAATATAGGCTATCCTTTTAATTGCGATTACTTTAGGTTTGTTTACCAGCTTCTCACCAGGTGTTTTCATTTATCTAACATTTAAAAATTTCAATCCCCAAACTGGAAGTTATATTCCAAAATCATATGAATAATGAAATTAGGTATTCATAACAGCAGTTCTTCTTTGATGCTTTTCCCTGTCTGGTTGATGCTTTGTAACTACAAAACTAAAATAGAAATATTTTTATTCAGGACTTCTATCTTACTGATGAGGGTTCAGGCCAATCTACATCCAATAATCTGTTCTGAAAACTCTGCTCACATTTTGACAGCTGTCAAATTCCACCACAGCAGCTGAGACAATTCCAATATTCTAAAACAATCAACCACATTCTAAATAAAGGTCAATTTGTCCTATCTCCCAATGTTAAAAGATCCTTTAAAAATCCTTTAAAGGATTCAGATCTACATCATCACCAAAAATTAATCAGTATTTCCTTGGGCCATATACTGTGTACCACATTTTGTTGAAATCCTTCCATTAATTTTTGATATATATTGTTTACAAACCGAATAATAATTGTGAAAACATTACTCCTTCCACTTAAGTGGTTGAGGTAAAAATGGGGTATGACAGCATAGTGGTCGTTTTACTGGACTGAAAATCCACAGACATGAGTCAAATACCACCATGGCAGCTGTAGAAATTAAAATCAATTAATTAAGGAAAGCTGGAATAAAAAGCTCGCATCAGTAACAAAGACCATGAAACAACGTGATTGTTGAAAAACTCATCTGGTTCACTAATGTCCTTTAGGGAAGGAACTATGCTGTTCTTACCTGGTCTAGCCCATATGTGACTGAAGACCCACAGTAAAGTAATTGGCTCTTAACTGCCCTCTGCGATAGCCTAGCAAGCCACTCAGTTATATTCAAGATAGCAGTTCATTTTCGCTGTTGGGGATGGACAATAAATGCTGGCCTTGCCATCCTGTAAATGAATAAAAAGTAGCATACATCTTAACTTTACCCCATGATGTGAGGCAGAAACCACGTGGCAGGCAGTTAAAATGCAGCAGGGATTTTTCCCATTTCTTTCATGCCCTGATCTACATTTGCAGATAGCAAAGAGACCTGCCCAAGTCAGCAGGGTCCTCCTTAAATATGTTAATTGGGTCAATGTGTGATTTTAACCTTTGGCCTGAGCAAGGAAACAATGGTGGCTTCCAAACTTGCCAGAAGAGATCCAGTAAACTGAGTTCAAGTTTCCTTGTCGTCCAGGAAACAGAACTGCATTTATATCATGCAGTTTCATGATCTCAGAACATCCCAAAGCACCTCACAACCAATTATGTACTTTTGATGTGTAGTCACTGTTATAATTAAGGGAAACATGGCAGCCAACAGGATCTCACGAACAGCAATATGAGGACCAGATAATATTGATGGATACTGACCAGGAGTCAGCAGATAACTCCTCTGCTCTTCTTTGAAATAGTGTCATGAGATCTTTTACATCCATCTAAGAGGGACAACAGGGCATTGATTTAATAGATTTAATGACTCATAGGAACAGGAATAGGCCATTCAGACCCTTGAACCTGTTCTACCATTCATTAATATCATAAATAATCCGTGTCATCTGAGAGATAGCATCTCCATTGGTCCAGCATTGATGCTGTCCTAGAGCATCAATCTAAAAACTTCATCCTCCTGTGGATCCCTTGGGGAATGCTCTGAGACTCTGCCTTTCCAATTCCCATAGTGTCAGGGAACATACCATCTGGACTCCTGCAACCGTTTTGGTCAGAAAATAGGCAAATGATATGCAATTAAGATTTGGCCATTAAAATTGGTACAGCCTGCCTGCTGTCACTCCAAGGTGGGCACACTGCTCACTTTGCTGCTATCCCAACCAGGGCACAAACAAAAAAAGATTGGAGCCATAGTGTATGCTGAGAGAGAAAGCACACATGAGAGCTCGCCAGCTCTAACTCTACTTTCTACACCTTAAAAGGAGGTCCCAATATTTGACCTTATGGGGTGGATTCTCATCAATGGTTAACATGAACATTTTCTGGATAAATATCTGTAAATATTTATTTTTCAATTGTACTAAATTCAGTGCACTCACCTTCCCCTCAGCAGAAAATAAGGCAAAAAGCTAGTTAATACCAGAAACCCTAAATATCAGCCTCACGCTGTACAGAACGGAGGTACACACATTAAAAAGTTGGTGGTAGGGGAAAGCCACACACAGTGAAAAGTCTGTTAGTACCATTTTTGATAAAGTTTTAGTGATTACAATATCAGTTTTTGAGCTGACACAGAGCTCTATGTGTGAAATTATGACAGAGCTGGCAGCCTTTATCAGTGAGGATTTTAAAATGCCTGTTTGAGTTTAGGGTTTCGCTGGTTTGACTGCAAGTAAATTGAACCTTAAGCAAGTCTTGTCCTCAAGATAAAAGATATTTGTGCTGGAAATGGGGCACTCGCCCACCCACTATGCACCAGAGGCCATTTATCTCCCACATTAATTATCCTCTTGCCTCTGTAAGTGCAACGATTCTTGTCAAATTATAGATGGTTTTATAGTGTGGACTTGAAGTCACCAAGGACTGAGAACTGCCCACTGAGTTGAAATTGCTTGAACTCATATTACTTAGGGCAGTGATTTATTGATCTCAGCTTACATGCTTCTTTGACTTCTGCCAGATTCCTTCATTGTTTGTTTTTATTTTTCATCTCAGGAGGTGGCAGGGGTGGGGGGGGGTCGCTGAAAGCAGCATATATTGCCTACTCCCAGTTACCTTTGAGAAGGTGGTGGTGAGCCCTCTTCTTGAACTGTTGCAGTTCATGTGGTGTAGATACACCCACAGCACGATGAGTTATGGAGCCCCAGGATTTTGACTCAGCAACAGTGAAGGAACGGCAATATAGCCCCAAGTCAGGATGGTGTGTGACTTGGAGGGAAACTTGCAGGTGCCTGCTGCCTTTGTTCTTCTAGGTGGTAGAGATTGCAGGCTTAGGAGGTGTTATCAAAGAAGCTTGGCAAATTGCTGCAATGCATCCTTCAGGTAGTACATAATTATGTTGATTGACGGAGACGAAGGTGGGAGGAAGCTTAATTTCAAATTAAAGTCAGTCGGCGAAAAAAGTTTGCAGATTAATCCTTAGCCAGGCACTTTGTATCTGGGAATCTGTAAATCTCTCTCATTGGCAAAAAACAGTTGAGTTCAGACTGTCTTAACAATTTCCCTACAGGGAGAAATTGTGCAATGAACTTAAAGAGACAAGACACTTCAGCAGTTAAGCATCATAAATGCTTATAGACATAAGACCCCACACTATGTTACAGGACAATAACTTGTCAAAAATCTTTGTCATAGACTGGTGTTGCAAAGTTCCTTTCATCAGACAGATTGCAGAACCAGAACAAAAAGCACCTTCAACCAATCACACCCTGGAGCTCAATGACTTTAACTTGACTGTTTAATGAAGCAGGCCTCAGAAACCAATCAAACCTGAGAACCATGACGCCAGATCAATCAGATCCCAGACAATCTTTGCAGTGTCAATTTTGATCAGTTCACAAAATCACAAAAGCGAATCAATCACATTCTACCAAAATGTTCCACCCTCTCAAAAAAACATAGAAAAGGAAAATATTCTCCTTTTAAAAAAAAAATCTCTAATCCAGTATCACTTCATTGCTTAACAGTTAAAGTAAACCTCAACCCAAAGATTCCTCATGTCAGAGCCCTGGCATGCATGACTCCTGCTGGAATCCTTCTTCAACTCTGATATGAATGCATTTCTATGATAACATCGCGCGTGGTAATTTCCACCCCTATGTGAACACTCTTGTTTCCTTTTTCTGTAACACAATAGTTTTGAGCCTGGGTAAATCATCAGATTGTTAAATATATGTTTAAAAAAATAAGATGCAACACTTAAACTTCCTGTGTGACTCACTTCAACTGTCTACATTTCTGAAAAAGTGTTCGGTTTCCATCCAATTTTTTTTAAAAGAAAACTTTGGCAGTGAGGCAACATTGTAGGTGGCATTTATGAATCTACAGAAAAGTGCAAATGTTAATTAGTATGTTTACAGAATATAATCTTAATCAAACCCAGGCATTGTCCTTAAACCGCATATTCCTATGGGGTGGGTAGTGAGGGTTTTCAACTGCAATAAACTAATGCCAGCTGTCTGATGCTGAAGCATGGAAGTCTGTGTTTATACTGTAACTACAGTTTAAGACTGGTAGCTCCATTATGGGTTCCAACTCAACAGCACCCAATTTAAACTGCTTGGCCTAGAATTAAACTCCTGGGGCCAGGAGCGAGCTCAGTGCATGTGTATTTGGACATCCCAATCTAGGCTGGCCCTGTTCTCAATAGGCAAGTACACTTTCTTCAGCTTTTCACCAGATAAATCAATTAGTTGGATGAACATAAGAATATAAGAAATAGGAGCAGGAGCAGGCCATTCGGCCCCTCAAGCCTGCCCTGCCATTCAATAAGATTATGGCTGATCTGCCCCAGGCCTCAACTCCTCTTTCATGCCAGCTCCACATAGCCCTCAACTTCTCAATATTTCGCTAGTGGAAACATCTTCTCAAAATAAAGGAATAGAAAGTACAATATACAATGACACTAAACTCAGAGATGCAGCAAACTGGAGCAGGAAGTTGCAAAGGGAAACAGGGAGCTTATGAGTGGAAAAGCCAAAGTTGGGAAATTTGAAATTTTTAAATCTCAAATTCAAAACATAATCTTTTATGAATAGTGAGAAACCGGGGCCTACACAACAGTAAATGAATTTAGTTGTTCAGTTACGCAGTTGGTGAACAGGTACAAAAATTTACCAAAAAGCTTGTGGTATATTTGTCTTTACTTGACAGGGATTAGAATACAAAAGTGAGGAACCAATGCTTCAGTGGTGTAGAACCTTGGTCAGCCCCCATCTGGAGTACAGTTTTGAGTGTTGAGTGTTAAGTTGAAAGGTGTACAGCACAGATTCACAAGAATACCAGGGGGAGAATTTTTCCTCATGTTCAGGAGCAAGCGCAGGCAGGTGCAGAACTGATTGCCGCCCACGATCGGGTCCACGCTGCCATTTTACGCAGGCGGGCCTCCAGCATAATGCGCAACTCCCAAGGATAGCAGGAGTGGGCAGGCACTGGCGGGAGTGCAATGACTGCCGGGTCCAATGGCGACCTGGCGGCCTGTTTAAATGAAGCGCTGACAGCCTTGCAAAGGCTGATCACAATAGCCAGTAGAAGGGCGCACCACAGCGCTGCTGGAGAGCAGGCCAGGCCGGAGGGTAGGGCAGAGGAGCAGGCCAGCCCAGAGGGTAGGTCGGCAGGGCAGGTGTGCCCCTCGGTTTTCCGATGAGTGCCTAGCTGCCCTCCTGGAGAAGGTGGCAGCATGGCGGGAGGTCCTTGTTCCAAAGGACGGGAGGAAGAGGCCCCCTACCTGACCAAACATGCCTGAGAGGAGATGGCAGAGATAGTGAGCTCCCATGACGTGGTCCGACGCATGTGGGTCCAGTGACACAAGCAATTCAACGACCTCTCGTGCTCAGGAAGAGCGAGTACCATGTTGGCAGAGGTCACTTAACACAGCAGGAAGCCTTTCTCCCTAAGCTTCCCCCCCACCCCACCACCCCACCCCACCCCCCACACCCCACCCCCCCACCCCACCCCACCCCCCCACCAGCCCCCAACCCACCACCACCACCATCACCCCCTCACCTGCCCAATTCTGAATGCATTTACAGCATTGAATCCTTCACAGCATGTTTCCCTTGCTGGGTGGGCCAGCGGATGTTGCCCATGCCTAGTTCACCCTGAGAGGGTAGTGCTGAGATGGGTTCTACACAGCAGCATGTGTGATACTGGCACACACATTACTGTTTTGGGGACATCCTCAAGGATCTGCACCTAGGCAGAGTGCTGGAACTGCGAAACATGTCAAAGTCAGGGTGCCAACATGCTGGGAGAGGAGCTTCCAGGTGACGGGGCACCAATCCATCTGCTGCCCTTTGCGTTCCACATGCTTGTGCCTCCTTGCTTTGCAAGGTTAGACCGTGTGATGCCAAATGTGATCGAGGCAGCATGTGGGCAATGGGTGGTCAGCCCTGGTTTCTTGGTGTGAGTGTGTGGCAGCTGCGGGGTGAAGTAGCACTGGAGCCCTGCAATGTCCTACTCTGGCTGAGGTGGCAGGGATGCAATGCGAATCCAGGTACAGGGTGGACTAATCAATGCTCCTCTCTCCTTTTCAGGAGAAGACCACACACAATGCCGCCGAGCACACGTAGACTGGCGGAGGCCAGGCCCAGATGGCCATCGTGACTAGACATGAGCATTAGGCGATGGATCTGGAGAGGTGCCATGCGCCCAGGTCCACCGGTGGCGGTGAGGCTGGGGTGCCACGGGGAGGAAAGTTTTCCAAGCACTGAGGTTACCATGTGTGTCCCAGCAGCATGGCACTGCTGAATGCTTAGTGATTGAAGTTTGCAACATGGGTTGACCATTGATTATGGAAGGATGAGCGCATAATGATCCGGGGCACAGGGATGCGCATTGACATTGTCCCCACTTTAATTAATCAAATATCCTCATTCTTCCTTTCAGCATCACTGGAGCAGGGCTGGGAGGAGGAAGCAGAGAGGCCACCTCTCACACCTGAGGCCCCTGAACAATTGGACTCACCAGCGTCATACCATCTCTGCCAGACAGGCATTAGAACAGATACTAGCACCTCGGTGGGGATTAGATTATCAGCTAGTGTTCCAGGACACAGTGGTGAGGGCACTTCACAGTCGCTAGAGGAGCTGGAGCAGACAGAGAGTGCCCATGGCGCCGGCAGTTGGAGGACTGCAGGGGACCAGGCATATGCTCAGTCGATGGCTGACATGCCTCTGGAGTCGTCCATGAGGCAGCAGAGACTAGAAGTGCAGCAGAGTATGCGGGAGGATCTGGTGCAGATACATGAGGCTATGCATGGCACGGTGCCCGTACTGGGAGAGTCTACGTGGAGCACCACTGATGCAATGAGCCTCCTGGCTTCAAGTCCTCACAGCAGCATTGACCTCAGCTGGTCAGTACAAGTGTGGGAGATGGTTTGGGCACCACATATTCCAGCTCGGTGCCCATCCATCTATGGTGAGCAGGGAGGTCAGAAGCGACCTCACGTCAGCACAGCAGCTGCCTGTCATCTCTGCAGGCTCCTCTCAGGGCGCTTCGGATGAGGGCAGCAGATGCTCCACCCCTCTGCCAGTGACCATGGGATCCCATGAGGCTGCGGTGACTGGGGAGATGCCAGCTGTCACTCCTACCCAGGCAGAGCCATCAAAGGCTCCACAGACCAGAGGATGGCTGCCAAGGTCATCAAGGCCAACGGGACAGCGGTGAGCAGGCTGTCTCAGATGCCAGTGATGGAGGAGCACCTAGACCTAGCACCTACAAGCGTAAACTTAAGGCACCTTAGGCACACCACGGGTTTCTCACTGATGGTTTTATGTTGCCCCGCTGTTAGTTCAGGACCATTTGGTGTGATGCGTTAACACCTTTGTAATTATTTTTTTGGAAGTCATTTTGTTAAATTATTAAATTTTGATATCTGAGCATGGCTCAGGGTGACTACTTACTTATACAGGTGGATAGGAACCCAAGGTGTTATGAGTGACTTGTTTGACATTGAGCTTTATTGACAAGAGGCTTAGTTAATGTTCCTACCCAGGCAGATTTTGCACTCTGGTATCGAGTCTGGAGCCTGCAACCCTGGTTTGTCTTGGGGGTCCATATGTGCTGTGGTAGCTGAAGGATCGTTGATTTAAAGCCTCCCGGATGTCCCTGCCTCCCTGGAGTATGCACGGGTCAGCATCTTCACCCTCAGCATTTCCCTGTGCGTGCTCATCCTCAGACTCACTGCTGGACTCATCGTGTGCAGCCAGAGCAACTGCATCTACATCTTTTTTGTCCACAGCGTCACCCTTTCTAGAGCAAGATTGTGGAGACTGCAGCATGCAGCCACTATCAGCGACACATGATCTGGGGGGGTACTGGAGAGCCTCCTGAATGGTCCAAACATTGGAAGCGCATCTTAAGAAGACCGACGGTTCTGTCCACCTCAGCCCTTGTGGAGACATGGTTCCTATTGTATTGCTGCTTGGCCTCTGTTCTTGGATGGCAGAAAGGCGCCATGAGCCACCTTTCGAGGGGATAGCCCTCATCACCCGCCAGCCATCCATCCAGCCGGACTGGAGCACTGAAGAGCCTCAGCACCTGGGCGTGTCTGACAATGTAGGCGTTGTGCAAACTGTCAGGGTCCCTTGCACAGACTTGTAAAATCAGCATTCTGTGATCACACACTATGTGCACGTTCATGGAGTGGAAGCCCTTCCTGTTGCAAAGGCACTGGGCTCACCCGCTGGTGTCTTGATGGCCAAATATGTACAGTCTATTATACCCTGGACGCAGGGGAAGCCAGCTAGCGCTGCGAAGCCTCTGGCTCGCTCTGTCTGGCAGTAGTGAATGAAAGTCAATGCACACCTGAACAGAGCATCTGTCAGCTGCTTGACACAATGGTGGACAGCTGATTGGGAGGCTCAGCAAAGATCACTCACCGACCCCTGGAAAGAGCCGGAGGCATAGAAGTTGAAGGCAGCTGTGACCTTTAGAGCCACTGGCATGGGGTATCTGCCCACACAGTTTGTGCAGATCTCAGGCCCAATCATCTGACAGACGGAGGTAGCTGCTTCGCTGCCTGTATACCCTGGCAGCAGAGTAGTGGCATCTTCAGCGGCCCCTTCCACCTTGTGACTTCCTGTTGGCCCTGCGCCCCTTGTGCCTGTGCTTCTCCTCCCACAGATCATTCCCCTGGAGGCTGAATGTGGATTTCTGGCCTTCCCCTCCTGGCCCTCCCTTCCTCAGAGGAGGAGGAGGTGCCTCCAGCAGAGAGTACATTACCATTCCCAGGGTAAGGGAAGGCTTCCTGAAACCAGCAAAGCCCCAAAAATGATGTTTACTCAAGAGTCCTGACCTGAAGGCTGTTACTCCTGTCCAAGCAACAAGAGTTTTGAAGTATTCCTGCTCACACAGGCAAGTATCAGTAACTTTAACAATTTAACGTCTGATAAATAACACTCACACTCCACTCACCTCTCTTATCCTGCCCGTGGTTGAGGTTTATACAAATGTCTCCTACCCACCTGCCCGTTACATCATTGTGATAGCCTGAAGATTGCCCGGGCCCCGAAAAATCCCTCAAGGGCCTTAAGTGGATCATTAATTAATGGCGGGCACGCATCGGAGAACATTGTGCACCCGCCCACCGAAATATCATGATGTCATGCGGTGACGTCGGGATGCTCGCCTGACATCACCACGTGTCATTTTACGCGTCGGCATGCAGGGCCCGCCCTCACACCGACGAGACAATTCTGGCCCAGGACTAAAAGGGTCGTATAAACCTGGCTTGTATTCACTTGAGTTTAGAAGGTTCATGGGCAATGTAATCGAGGTATTGAAACTGCTTAAGGATTTAATGCATAAGCTCACACATGAAGAGTGAGCACTTGGACGAAACACCGGATTATGACTGTATCCATGCAAATACCAGCAGTATAACCCAATAGAGAAACAATGGAAACAAAGATAGCACTGAAAAGAATTAAAATAATTTGCTTATTGCAAGTGTCCTTTTATTCGGAACATAAAGCTGGAGAGATATAATTTAGCAAGATAAAAAACCGGCAATTCAACATGTAGTTACAACATCTCAACTACAATCCAGGCTTCTGCAGCAGTGGGAACAAACAAGAATACACCAGAGGAAGAAATTATATTTTGGGGGCTTCTGGTTCTTTTTCTGTTTTTCTATTTCTGGAGATTTCTTCACATTTGCCATTTCTTCATTTTGCAAAGCTCTGCAGTTGTGTCAGTTGGTTCAGTTGGTAGCACTTTCGCCTCTGAATCACACGGTTCTGGGTTCAAGCCCTACTCCAGGACATGGCACAAAAATCAACACTGACACTCCAGTCCAGTATTGAGGGAGTGATGTACTGTCAGAAATGCCACCTTTCAATTGAGACGCTAAAGTAAGACCCTGTCTGCCTGCTTGGACGGATGCAAAAGATTCCACAGCCCTATTACGAAGAAGGGCAGGGGAGTTATCCTCATTATCCTGACCAATATTTACCCCTCAATCAGCATCAGAAAAAGGATTATCTGTTCACTATCACAATGTTGTTTGTGGGAGTTCGTGGAGCATAAATTAGCTGCCATGTTTTCCACATTACAATAGTAACTACACTTCAAAAAGTATTTAATTGGCTGTAAAACACTTTGAAATGTCCAGTGGCCATGAAAAGCACTACATAAATACAATTTATTTTTTCTTTACAGTCTGCCTCCCCTCATTCCCCCTCTACAACTTGCTCCACCCAGCAACAGGATCTGGGTACTGCAACTGTGATTTAGTATTTATTTTTAAAAGGGCGCCACCCAGTGCTGAAAAGCCTGACTCTATAACAAAAAACAACAACATCAACTTATATTTATAAACCGCCTTTAATATAATCAATCATCCTCAGATGCTTTATAGGAGCATTATTGAACAAATTTGACACTGAGCCACATAAGGAGGTATTAGGTCAGATGATAGAAAACTTGGTTAAGGAGTGCCTTAAAGAAGGAAGAAGATGTCGTCAGGCAGGGAGAGGTGCTGCAATGGTATTCCAGAGCTTTAGAACCAAGGGAACAGAAGGTGTGACCAACAATGGTTAAACATTAAAACCAGGGATGCTGAAGATGCTGGAATTAGAGGAGTGCAGGCATCTCGGAGGGCTGTGGGGCTGGAGGAGATTACGGACAAACATGTGGCCATGGTGGAATTTGAAATCAACTTTGAGATTTTTTAAAATCTACACATTGCTTAACTGGGAGCCAGTGCAGGGGTCAATGAGCACGGGTGATAGGAGAATGGGACTTTTCTGCAAGTTAAGACACAGGCAACGTAGCTTTGGATGACCTCATGTTAATGAAGGGTAGAATGTGAGAATGTAGCCAGGAGGTGAGCTGAACAGTTAGGCAAAATTAAAGAGGTGGAAATAGGCTGACTTAGTAATAGCACAAATGCAAGATCGGAAGCTCATCAAGGGATCAAATATGACACCAAGGTTGCAAACACGCTAGCTCAATCTCAGACTGTGGCCAGGGAGAGCAGTGGAGTCAGCAGCTGTGAAGCAGTTTGGAGCAGGGGCCAAAAACAATGGCTTTATCTTCCCAATGTGCAATTGGAAGAAATTGCTGCTCACTCATTACTGGATGTCAGATAAGCAGTCTGATAATTTGGCAACAGTGGAAGAGTCAAGGGAGGGGGCGGTTAGGTAGAGCTGGTGCCATCTGCATACTTGTGAAAACTAACAATGCTTTTGGTTGATGCCCCCAAGGGGCAGGATGTAGATGAGAAATAGGAGGGTGTCAAGGATAGATCCTTCAGGGACACCAGAGGCAACAGTGCAGCAACAGGACAGAAAGCCATTTGCAAGTGTTTCTCTGGCTACGATTCAATCCTTCTGAGTGGAACGCAAAACTTTGAAGGAGGATGGCATCTCAAAGGTCATAGACGGGTGGAGAAGGACAAAGAGGAAAAGTTTACTTCTGTCACAATTATATTGGATGTCATTAGTGACGTTGTTAAGAATTGTTTCGGTACTGTGCCATTGGTGGAAACCTGATTGGAAGGATTCATACATGTAGTTTGCAGAAAGTTGGGAAACAGATTTGGGAGGTGACAACACATTCAAGGACATTGGAGAGGAAAGGAGTTTGGAGATGGACCGTGGGTTTGTGAGGACAATGGGGTCAAGGGTTGATTATTTTAAGAAGAGATATGAACAGTGAAACCTCCTGTGTTTCTGCACTCAGAAAATGTTCAATCAGGGGAAAAACATGGCAAAAAAATGGAGGAAATTCAAGTGAGAGTATTTCTCACACATGTTCAGCAAGGCCCTAATTCCCTTACTCTTTTACACCCATCTAGGCATCCCTGCATCCCAGTTCATTAGAATGGCGCCTTCCCAGGCTAAGGACATGGATTTCCTACAATCATGCTGATTCAAACCAGATGTAAAATTAAGACCAGAATTTAGACACAGCATCAGTAATTTTTCTGATGTATTGTGATTTTTGAATGATTTTTAAACATTTAACTTCACTGAGCCAAGCACATATGTTCTGTTTATTGAAGACATTTTCATGGTATGAGGATAAGTCACATTTAAAATTAAAAAGCTTCATTCTTAATCATGCTGTGCTTTCTGGTGAATGAAGGATAGTTAGATAGCATTTTCATATTTCAAGAAAGAGCATGAGTTTGCTGCTTTCCCCCATCCATGATTGCTTTTGCTATTTTTTGTAAGTTACACACATTTTTATGTTCAGGCATATGTTAGCGAGTGATAGGAAATGTGGGTATAAACAGACATCAGCAAAATGGTTGCACAAATAGGAGTAGCTTTAGGGGCAATGTTTCAGCCTCCATCGGAAATTCTACCCCTAAACCTTTAGCTTAGGAAATTACTTAAAATTACAAGATGTGTGAGGTGTTACATTTATGGTAGCAAGAATGAGACAATACATACTAAACTGTATAATTTCAAAAGGCTGTACAAGAAGAGGGAGACCTCAAGTGCTTGTGCACAAACCCTTGAAAGTAACAGGACAGCTTAAAAGAGTAGTTAAGAAAGCAGATTGGATTCTGGGCTTTGCGTCTTTCACTGATCGAAGTTAGCTTGCATGTGTATTAAATTACATCAAATAGTCCAACAAAAGGAATGAAGGCTGGAAAGGCATCTTTTTCAACAGTTAACTAGAACTTCGTGAATGTTTCCTGAGCTGTGATTACACATTAATCATCACTTCTTTTCAGAAGAACGAACATCAAGAGTAATTAAACATCCAAGCATTCCGAATCAGAGACGGATAAAAACAAGTCTAACAGTCAGTGGCAAGCACACTGTGTGGTAAAGAATAAACTTCATGGAATAAAGATTATACTGACAGCAAATACCACCTTAACTCTTTTACAGTCTGTCGTGTGCATCAATATTCCCACATCACAAGGATTCTTTATTTTACACAGCCAGATTATTTACTTTGTGTGTTCCACTAAAAGCACAAACTGCATGGCAAACTCCAGGTCAGTCCACCCCAGTTCTGTCAAATCCCAGAACCATCACCGTTTCCACCAAAGCACAAGACTATCTCGACAGTGCAGCTAAACCTGAAATCCCTTCTCTGTACTGCGAAAAACCAGGTACCTACCTCCATTTGGTGCACCTTGCATTCCTTTGTGCCAAAGGATATAAATGAAATACATATAGCTGAAGAAACACGTATTGTATCAGGTAGAAAGAAGAAAGTCCAATGCTCAGACCAAGTTCCCAAATTGTTGTACGTTTTGATATTCAACAATCAGTAATATAAAATTGAAGTTTTATACACATAGGAGGACTGAAGAAACAACTTTAAAACAGAGGCTGAATTACAGCTCTGAGCCCTGGTCTAGTTATCCCCAATCTTTAACCCCACTTCACTTTAACTTGGACTCAATTTTGGATTTTGACTAGTTGAAAACAGTAGGTCCTGACATGTTGCCTGTAACATTTTGGATTTTTTAAACATTATGGGTGGAATCGTCCCAGATTTGCACTAAGTGTGGTAGTGGATGGGTAAAACAACGTTTTACCGGCCAGCCGCAATGGCAGGTTTTCACGCCATATCATCGCAAACCCAGCACATTAGTTATGCATTCCCACGAAACAGGGTGTTTTGATGGCGGGCGGGCTCTCATTTGCCTGCCATGCCATCACCTCGCCGCTTCATCACACTGGCCGCACGCACACCTCTCAGTGCTTCCAGCCCATGACTATTGCAGGGAAGCTGTCCACAACAGGCAAAAAGACTGCATCCCCCAGATTTAGTGACACGACACTGGAGTGCCTTTTCGGCACAGTGGAGGGCCGCCATTATGTCCTCTACACCCGCTCTGGCTGCAGGATGGACAATGGCGAGACCAAACAGGCTTGGGGGATGGTGACAGTGGTGATCAGTGCCACAGAAGAGGTTGGCCATCCAATGCAGAAAGAGAAGGAATGATCTCATCCGTGCAGCCAGGGTATGGCAACCATCTCATCACTCAACTCATACACTCAAGCCCATCGCACATTCACTGGCATCTCACTTACTGCCACCTCAAGGGACATCAAAACCCATTCTCTCACACATACCTTCACATGTCCATCTGGTCTTGTCTCTCCTCTGGAGACTGCTTCCTCAGCCCCGACCATCTTGAGCCCACCTGCACAGGTCAACTTGTGCCCGGTGCTGCCTGTGAAACCTGGCGCTGATGACTGCAAGTGCTGACCGAAGCAAGGTAGGCAAACAAACCTTGAAGTCCCGAGTGAAGTGCAGCCCGCCAGGTGCAAGTCGCTTACGTACTGTGGTGAAACATGCCGGTAAGTGAGTGGACGATCCAGCCAGCGGAGGAGGGAATGGGGGTATGATGCTGGCGAGCTGGCCAAATAATGATATGCAGATGTATTACAATGAGGTTCCTGACATCTGATGGCAGAAAACGCAGCCCACCATCAGCGAGCTGAGTGGACGATCACAAACAGGTTTCACACTTTATTGTCCGCTCATGCCACTGAACATGCCCGACACTGGCGGGCACGGAAAATCCCGGCCTATGTGGCAGTGATTTTTTTGTCTATCGGCGATTCAGCAGAGCAGTGATGTTGTCTTCAGTGTCGCATAAGAAACAGTGATTTTGCATCTTATGTAACATAAAAATTAAAAATATATACTGGGAGTTTCCTCAAGGGTTCCCACGATCGGCCTCTAAAATTCTGGTGGAAGATCAGCAGCAATTCCTGCATCTCCATTGATCATTAATGTAGATGACTGATGGGAACAAAGTCTGAGGAAATTTGCAGTAATGTTCTACTGCCTTCATTTTTTAGTACCAGAATAGTTACTTGTCCACTTCATCAGATCTGCTCCCCTGTAGGATAACTGGCACCACTTAACCTAGATTAGATTAAAGCAACTTTTTGGTCAGTTATTGGACATAGTCTCCCACTCTGCTCTTAACGTTCAGTGTCAGCCCCCACTGGCTTCATCACATGTGGGTAATATAAGAGTTGCCCAGCTTTCCTGTCACAAACCTAAGATGATTCCTAGATCTCCAAGGAGAAACTGCAAATCAGAGTTGTTCTAGCTGTATTATAACAGAAAGCAGAGAGAACTTACATAGCTTCTTAAAGTTATTAAACATTGCAGCGTATAAGCAGACCTTTGAAACTCAAAAAAAAGTCCTTCCAAAAACAGGGTTGATTTATATGCCAAATATAAAATGTGAACCGCCAGTGTTGGTGCAGGCGGTCGCCTTTTGAAATGTGAAAAAATTTCTGTTTGTCAGTTACCACACACAGTCTGCTGTGTGGTGAGTCCTTAAACTCCCTTAAACACAGCCCGTATTACCTGCTTGATCTCCTGCACTGACTTACAAAGCAAGTCTATCCTAAAACATGTATTTCTGAGAAAAAAATTAAGACCAACATCCAATGCAACATGCGTTTATTAGCTGAAAAATGGGGGTTGACTTATACGCTGAATATAGGCCTAAGCATGCATTTTGACGTCCAAATAGAGGTCATCTTACATGCCACACCGCAATGTACGGCTTGTTTTAAAAGGTTCAAACTGATCCATATGAACTAACATCTGGAAGAGAAATAGAAAATGCTGGAAATACTCAGCAGGTCTAGAAGTCTCTGCAGAGAGAGAAACAGAATTAACATTTCAGGTTGGTAACTTTCAATGCCAGCAAAAGATCAAAGATGCTGCCGCCCATCCCCAAAATGAATCAGTTGTAGCTTTTCACAGAATCACAGTGCAGAAGAGGCCCTTCGGCCCATTGAGTCTGTACCGACACGTGAGAAACACCTGACCTACCTACCTAATCCCATTTACCAGCACTTGGCCCATAGCCTTGAATGTTATGACATGCCAAGTGCTCATCCAGGTACTTTTTAAAGGATGTGAGGCAACCCGCCTCCACCACCCTCCCAGTCAGTGCATTCCAGACAGTCACCACCCTCTGGGTAAAAAAGTTTTTCCTCATATCTAAACCTCCTGCCCCTCACCTTGAACTTATGCCCTCTCGTGACTGACCCTTCAACTAAGGGGAACAGCTGCTCACTATCCACCCTGTCCAAGCCCCACATAATCTTGTACACCTCGATCAGATCACCCCTCAGTCTTCTCTGCTCCAATGAAAACAACCCAAGTCTATCCAACATCTCTTCATAATTTAAATGTTTCATCCCAGGCAACATCCTGGTGAATCTCCTCTGCATCCTCTCCAGTGCAATCATATCCTTCCTATAATGTGGCGACCAGAACTGCACACAGTACTCCAGCTGTGGCCTCACCAAGGTTCTATACAGCTCCAACATGACCTCCCTACTTTTGTAATCTATGCCTCGATTGATAAAGGCAAGTGTCCTATATGCCTTTTTCACCACTCCACTAACATGCCCCTCCGCCTTCAGAGACCTATGGACACACATGCCAAGGTCCCTTTGTTCCTCAGATCTTCCTAGTGCCATGCCATTCATTGAATACTTCCTTGTCAAATTACTCCTTCTAAAGTGTATCACCTCACACTTTTCAGGGTTAAATTCCATCTGCCACTTATCTGCCCATTTGATCATCCCGTCTATATCTTCCTGTAGCCCAAGACACTCAACCTCACTGTTAACCACCCAGCCAATCTTTGTGTCATCTGCAAACTTACTAATCCCACCCTCACATAGTCATCTATGTCATTTATATCATGTCAAATAATAGGGGACCGAGCACAGATCCCTTTGGTACGCCACTGGACACTGGCTTCCAATCACGAAAGCATCTTCCTGTTATCCTTTAATTTCTAAAATTCTATCATAGACTGTGGCGTTGCTGGCAATGCCGGCATTCGTTGCTCATTCCTTAGAGGGAAGTTAAAAGTCAACCACATTGCTGTGCATCTGGAGTCACATGAAGGCAAGACCAGGTAAGGAGAGCAGATTTTCTTCCCCCCCAGGGCATTAGTTAAGCAGATGGGTTTTCTTTCCTGAATTAATGCTACAGGTTCTTCAACTGGTTATATTTTTCCAAGCATTCACCCATCAGATGTATGTATGAACAGGAGTAGGCCACTCAGCCTCTCGAGGCTGCTCCGCCACTCAATAAGATCATGGCTAATCTTATTGTAACCTCAACTCCACATTCCCGCCCATCCCAAAGAACCTTTCACCTCCTTGTTAATCAAGAATCTATCGACTTCTCCCTTTAAAAATAGTCAAAGGCTCTGCTTCCAATGCCTTTTGAGGAAGAGGTCCAAAGATTAAATACTCTGAGAAAAAATTTCTCCTCATCTCTGTCCTAGATGGGAAACCCTTAATTTTTAAACAGTGACCCCCTAGTTCTAGATTTTCCCACGGGAGGAAACATTCTTTCCACATCCACTCTGTCAAGACCCTTCAGGATCTTATATGTTTTAATCAAGTCACCTCTTACTCTTCTAAACTCCAGCAGATACAAGCCAAGTCTGTGCAACCTTTCCTCATAAGACAACCCACCCATTCCTAGTATAAGTCAAGCAAACCTATTCTGAACTGCTTGCAATGCATTTACATCCTTCCTTAAACCAATGCTGTACTCAGTTTTTCAGATAAAAACAAAAAACTGCGGATGCTGGAAATCCAAAACAGAAACAGAATTACCTGGAAAAACTCAGCAGGTCTGGCAGCATCGGCGGAGAAGAAGAGTTGACGTTTCGAGTCCTCATGACCCTTCAACAGAACAACAGTTGAAGGGTCATGAGGACTCGAAACGTCAACTCTTTTCTTCTCCACCAATGCTGCCAGGCCTACTTTTCCAGTAATTCTGTTACAGTTTTTCAGATATGGTCCCAGCAATGCCCTGTATAACAGCAGCATAACCTCCCTACTTTTGTATTCAATTCCCCTCACAATGGATAACATTTTATTAGCTTTCCTAACCTTTTGTGATTCATGCGCGAGGGCACCCTGATCCCCTTGAATCCCAGAGCTCTGCAATCTCTCACCATTTAGGTAATGTGCTTCTTTTTTATTCTTCCTGCCAAAATGGACAATTTCACATTTTCCCACATTATATTCCATTTGCCAGATCTTTGCCCACTCACTTAGACTATCTATATTTCTTTGTAGCCTCCTTATGTCTGCTTCACAACTTACTTTCCTACCTATCTTTGTATCATAAGCAAATTTAGCAACCATACCTTCAGTCCCTTCATACAAATCATTTATATAAATTGTAAAAAGTTGAGGCCTCAGCACAAGTCCCTGTGGCACACCACTCATAACACCTTGCCAAACAGAAAATGACTCATTTATGCCCACTCTGTTTCCTGTTAGCTAGCCAATCCATGCCAATATGTTACCCCTTACACCAGAGAACCACAGAATTGTTACGATGCAGAAGGAGGCTTTTGATTGTCTGCGCCAGCTCTCTGAATGGGCATTATGACTCAGTGCCATTCTCCTACCTATTCCCCATACTTTTGCACATTGTTTCAACTAAATAATCATCTAATTTCCTCTTGAATGCCTCGATTGAACCTGCCTCCGCCACCACTTCCAGGCAGTGCATTCCAGACCAGAACCACTCGCTGTGTGAAAAAGTTTTCTCACATCACATTTGCTTCTTTTTCAAATCACTTTAACTCTGTGCTCTCTCGTTCACGATCCTTTCTTTTATTCATTCATGGGATGTGGGTGTCACTGGCTAGGCCAGTATTTACTGCCCATCCATATTTGCCCTTGTTCAGAGGACATTTCAGAGCCAACCACATTGCTGTGGGTCTGGAGTCACATGTAGGCCAGACCAGGTAAGAATAGCAGATTTCCTTCCCCAAAGGACATTCGTGAACAAGACGGGTTGTTTTTTTAAAACAACAATTGACAATGATTTCATGATCATCATTAGACTTTTAATTCCAGATTTTTATTGAATTCAAATTCAACCATCTGCCATGGCAGGATTCGAACCCCGGTCCCCAGAGCATTACCCTGGGTATCTGGATTATTAGTATCTACTCTATCCAGCCTCTTCATGATTTTGAACACCTCTATCAAATCTCCTCTTAGCCTTCTCCTCTCCAAGAAGAACAGTCTCAATTTCTCCAATCTATATTCATAACTGAAGTTTCACATCCCTGGAACCACTCTGTCCAATGCATTCACATCCTTCCTAAAGTGTGGTGCCCAGAACTGTACACAATACTCCAGCTGAGGCCTATCTAGTGTCCCATTCAAGATCAGCTTAACCTCCTTGGCTCTTGCACTCTATGATCCTATCAATAAAGCCTAGGATACTGTATGCTTTATTAAATGCTCTCTCCACCTGCCCTGCCATCTTTCATGATTTAAGCACATGTACACCCAGTCTCTCTGCTCCTACACACTCTTAGGAATTGTACCCCTTACTTTATATTGTCCCTCCATGTTCTTACTACCAAAATGAATTACCTCGCATTTCTCAGCATTGAACTTCATCTGCCATTTATCTGTTCACTCCACCAAATTAGCAATGTCCTTTTGATGTTCTGCACTGTCCTCCTCAGTTTACAATGCTTCCAAGTTTTGTATCACCCACAAACTTTGAAATTGTTCCTTGCACACCAAGATCTAGATCATGAATACATATCAGAAAAAGCAAAGGTCCCAATACCAATCTGTGGGGAACTCCGCTACAAACCCTCCACCGGCCCAAAAAATATCCATTACTCATTATTCACTGCTTCCTATTTATCAGCCAATTTTGTAACCACTTTGCTACTGTCCCTTTTATTCCATGAACAATAACTTTTCTCACAAGTCTGTTGTGTGGCACTGTGTCAAATGCCTTTTGGAAGGCCATGAACACCACATCAACAGCATTACTCTCATCAACCCTCTCTGTTACTTCTTCAAAAATCTGCAGTAAGTTGGTTCAACACGATTTTCCCTTATGAAATCCATGCTGCCTCTCCCTAATAAACCCACATTTTTCCATGTGATTATTAATTCTATCCCGAATAATTGTTTCTAGAAGCTTTTCCACCACCGAAATGAAACTGACTGGTTTCTATTCTATTCAGTCCTCTGGCATCTCCCATGAGCCCAGGGAAGACTGAAAGATTATAGCCAATGCCCTGCAATTTCTACTATCACTTCCTTCAATATCCTTGGATGCATCTCATTTGGTCCTGGTGTCTTGTCAACTTTAAGTACCGACAGTATATTCAACACTTCCTCCTTATTAAATTTTAACCGTTCTAGTGACAGAGTTTCCTCCTCTGTCACCACGGCCAGGGTAGCATTAGCTTCCTTGGTAAAGATATATGCAAAGTATTCATTTAACACCTCAGCCATGCCCCCTGCCTCCATATGTAAATCCCCTTTTTGGTGCCTCCTGGAAATCTAAATACAGTACATCCACTGATTCCCTTTTATCTCCAGCGCATGTTACTTCTTCAAAGAACTCCAATAAATTGATTAAACATGATTTCCCTTTCACAAAACCATGCTGACTGCTTGATTACTTTGAAATGTGCCTTGCTTTAACACCGTTAATAATAGCTTTTAACATTTCCCTTATGACAAATGTTACGCTAACTGGCCTGTTGTTTCCTACTTTCTGTCTCCCTCCATTTTTGAATAAAGGAATTAGATTCGCTACTTTTCAATCTAATAGAAACTTGCCTGAATCTAGGGAATTTTGGAAAATTAAAACCAACGCATCAACTATCTCACTAGCCACTTCTTTTAAGACCCTAGGATGAAGTCCATCAGGACCCCGGACTTGTCAGCCCACAGCTCCAACAATTTACTTAGTACCACTTCCCTGGTGATTGTAATTTTTGTGAGTTCCTCCCTCCCTTCCATTTCCTGATTTACAGCTATTTCTAAGATGTTATTTATATCCTCTTTCGTGAAAATTGATGCAAAATACCTGTTCAATTTATCTGCCATCTACTTATATTCCATTATTAATTCCCCAGATCACTTTCTATAGGACCACACTCATTTTGTTAACTCCTTTCTTTTTTAAATATCTATAGAAATCTTACCATCTGTCTTTATATTTCTAGTTAGCTTTCTCTCGTGCTCTAATTTTCCTTCCTTATTAATCTTTCTGTCATTCTTTGTTGTTTTTTACATTCAGTCCGATCTTTTGACCTGCCACCCATCTGAACACATTGATATGCTTTTTCTGAGTTTGATGCTATCTTTGATATTTTTAGTTAACCACGAATCGTGGGTTCTCCCCTTAGAATTTTTCTTTCTCATTGGAATGTATCTATTCTATGTATTCTGAAATATCCCCTTAAATGTTTGCCACTGCATCTCTATTGAGCTATCCCTTAACCTAATTTACCAGTTCACTTTAGCTAGCATTGCTCTCATGCCCTCACAATTGCCCTTATTTATGTTTAAAATACAAGTCTTAGACCCACCCTTCTCTCCCTCAGACTGAATGTAAAATTTAATCATATTATGATTGATGCTATCTAGGGGCACCTTCACTATGAGGTCATTAATTAATCCTATCTTTTTGCACAATACCAGGTCTGGTATAGTCTGCTCTCTAGTTAGCGCCAAAACCTGCGTTTCTAAGAAACTATCCTGAAAACTTTCTCTGAATTCCTCATATCGGCTACCTTTGCCCATCTGATTTTTGCATCAAAAATTAAAATCCCCCATGAGTATTGCTGTACCTTTCTGACAAGCTCCTTTTATTTTTTCTTCTTTACCCGTCCTACTGAACGGTTACTGCTCAAGGGGCCTGTACACCACTCCCACAAGTGACTTCTTGCCTTTCTCATCCCCACCCAAGCTGTTTCTACATCCTGGTTTCCTGGAATTGATTCATTCCTCTCTATTGTGCTAATACTACCATTAATTAAGAGGCACACCTCAACCTTTCCCTAACTTTGTCCTCCCAAATGTCATGTACCCTTCAATATTCAAGACTCAATTTATGCCATCCTGCAGCCATTTCTCTGTCATGGCTATCAGATTATACTTATTTATTTCTATTTGTGCTATCAGTACATCTGTTTTGTTTTGAATGCTACATGCATTCAGATACAGAGCCTTTAGTTTTGTAATTTTATTATTTTTGTAACATATAGCCTTATCTGCTGACTTACTTTTAGATTTGTACTCTCTGTCCCTTTCTGTCATGGTCTGTTTATCCTTTCCCATATTAATAGCTTTCGTTCTTGCCTTGTCCCTATTCTTTGATTTACCGCATATTCCCAAATTTGACCCCCTACCCCCACTATTTAGTTTAAAAGCCTCTCTGCTACCCCAGCTCTGCAGTTCATTGGTACACTGTTCCAACATGGTACAAGTGGAGGCCGTCCCAACAATAAAACCCCCACTTTCCCCAGTACTGATGCCAATGCCCCATTAACTGGAACCTACTTCTCCCATATAATCTTTGAGCCATGCTGTCACTTCTCTAATCTTATTTGCCCTATGCCAATTTCACATGGCTCAGGTAATAATCTAGAGATTATTACCTTTGAGGTTGTTCTTCTTAATTTTCTGCCTGGCTCCTCATACTGACTAGAACGTCTTTCCTTGTCCTGCCAATGTTGTTGGTACCTACATGGACCATGACATCTGGATCCTCCCCCCTCCCAGTGCATGTTCCTCTTCAGCACTGAGCAGATGTCCCCAACTCTGGCACCAGGCAGACAACAGCCTTCTGGACGCTCCTTCTTTGCTGCAGAGAACAGTGTCAATCCCCCTCACTATACTTTCCCCTAGTACTACTACATTCCATTTTGCTCCCCCTGCTTGAATGGCCTCCTGTACAATGGGGCCATGGCCAGCCTGCTCATCCACCCTCTAGACCTCACTTTCACCCACACAGGTTGCAAGCACCTCAAACCTGTTTGACAACTGCAAAGCCTGAGACTCCCCCGCTACTGTCTGCATGGTCCATTTATCTGCCTCAGTCATGGTCGCACATTCCTAACCCTCACCACTGACCAAAACAGGCAACCGTGCTCTAAGAGGTGTGACCATCTTCTGGTACAAAGTGCCCAGATATCTCTCCCCCTCCCCAATGTTGTGCAGTGTCTGCAATTTGGCTTCCAGATCAATAAACTTGACCCCAAATTCCTCTGGCTGCTTACACTTTCAGCAGATGTGTTTGGGATCATGTTGAAGTCCAGAAATTTCCAAATTCCACAACACCTGTCCTGCCATTGTTACTTATGGTATTTAGTTAAAAGTTACTTTCTAAATTAACTTAGAATAATTCCTATGTATACTACAATTTACTGTGCTTATTAAATGCTAGTATCATCTACAACCAAAGAGTTATACATTTCTAAATTCCTAATCGGCTTACCAGTTACTCAGCAACCAGCTCTTTCCGCAGCAGCGAAGTAAGAAAAAAGTAGAAGAAACGGAAGAAAAAAAGATGAAAAAAGAAAAGAGAAAAAAGAAAAAAAGAAACTCTTCCCCCTCAACAGACTCATATCAGTTCACTCTGCAACCTGCACCCCATTTTGCAAAGCTGCACCCAGACTTCTATATTTATAGTCTTTGGAGCTGAGACTAGATTGGACTATTTAGCTAATTAACTAATCAGCTAACCTCCAGTACAGCTTGCTTATCCACACCTAAGGCTGAAAGAAACTTACTTTAGTTTATTAACTTACTCTAAATAAATACCAGTTAAATGCTGACTACAGACCAGATTTTTAGAAAGATATTAATACTTAAAACTCCATACTCACCAAACTCGTTTGAGCTCAATCTGTTTGTAATCTGCACTCCGTTTGCCAGATCCACCAAAATCATGCAAACAATTTTTATTTGTTTTGTTCAGCTGATTGGTCTACAACTTATAAATTTGTATTGTGACTCATTTTCTTAAAAAAAAATGGGTCTTTAGGCATTTTCCAATCCTCAGGAGCTGTAGTGTAGCATGCTGTCATTCATTTTAAACTTATATAACTATTGCATATTTCCTGCTTCCCTATAGCACCGCTTGCATCTTTTTTTAATATTAATTCATGTGATGTGGGCATCGGCAGTATTTATTGTTTATCTCTAATTGCCCTTATTTAGAGAGCATTTAAGAGTCTGGAGTCACATGTAGGCCAGCAGATTTCCTGCCCCTAAAGGGCATTAGTGAACAACAACTTTTACAACAATTGACAATGGTTTCATGGTCATAGAGGCATAGATTACAAAAAGTAGGGAGGTCATGTTGGAGTTGTATAGAACCTTGGTGAGGCCACAGCTGGAGTACTGTGTGCTGTTCTGGTCGCCACATTATAGGAAGGATGTGATTGCACTGGAGGGGGTGCAGAGGAGATTCACCAGGATGTTGCCTGGGATGAAACATTTAAATTATGAAGAGAGGTTGGATAGACTTGGGTTGTTTTCATTGGAGCAGAGAAGACTGAGGGGTGACCTGATCGAGGTGTACAAGATTATGAGGGACATGGACAGGGTGGATAGAGAGCAGCTGTTCCACTTAGTTGAGGGGTCAGTCACAAGGGAACATAAGTTCAAGGTGAGGGGTAGGAGGTTTAGGGGGGATGTGAGGAAAAGCTTTTTCAGAAAGGGTGGTGATGGTCTGGAATGCACTGCCTGGGAGGGTGGTGGAGGCGGGTTGCCTCACATCCTTTAAAAAGTACCTGGATGAGCACTTGGCACATCATAACATTCAAGGCTATGGGTCAAGTGCTGGTAAATGGGATTAGGTAGGTAGGTCAGGTGTTTCTCACATGTTGCTGCAGACTCAATGGGCCAAAGGGCCTCTTCTGCACTGTGTGATTCTGTCATCATTAGGTTGTAATTCCAGAATTTTATTGAATTCAAATTCCACCATCTGCTGTGGCGGGATTTGAACCCTGAGCATTACCCTGGGGTCTCTGGATTACTAGTCCAGTGACAGTACCACTGCACCATCACCTCCCCTTCTGCTACAAGCAACGTTGCCAGAGCCTCAGCTATTCACCTGGATGAAGGGACAGAGTGTGTTGTAGCCAAACTTCCTGATAATACAAAAATAGGCAGGCAACCAATTTGTGAAGAGAACACAGATTCTGCAAAGGGATGTCGATAAATTAGGTGAGTGGGCAAAAATTTGGCAGGTGGGGGGGGCCACGGTATCATGGAATTGTTACAGCATCGGAGGAAGCCATTCAGCCCGTCATGACTACACCAGCTCACCAAATGAGCAATGTACCTAACGCCATTCCTCTGCCTTCTCCCCGTGACCCTGCACATTCTTCCTTTTCAGATAATAATCTAATTCCCTCCTCAATGCCTCAATTGAACTTACCTCCACCACACTCTCAGGCAATACATTATAGATCTTAAATGGCAAGCAACTGATAACTCGGAGTCAGACTTCCAAGTTTTGTATCATCCACAAATTTTGAAATTGTGCCCTGTACACCAAGGTCCAGGTCATTAATATATATCAGGAAGAGCAAGGGTCCCAACACTGGCCTCTGGGGAACTCCACTGCAAAACTTTCTCCAGTCCGAAAAGCATCCATTGACCACTACTCTATTCCTTGCCATTCAGCCAATTTTGTATTGATGTTGCTACTGTCCCTTTTATCCCATGAGCTATAACTTTGCTCACAAGTCTGTTGTGCAACATCTTATCAAATGCTTTTGGAATTCCATGTACACCATGTCAACAACATTTGCCTCATCAATCTTTTCTGTTAGCTCTTCAAAAAAAACTCCAGGAAGTTAGTTAAACACAATTTTCCCTTAAGAAAGCCAGCTCTGGCTTTCCTTAATTAGCTTGTTTTTGCCCAAGTGGCTATTACTTTTGTCCCAAATGATTGTTTCCAGAAGCTTCCCCATCACCAAGGTTAAACTGACTTGGCCTGTAATTGCCTAGATTACTTAAAACCCTTTTTTGAACAGGGATGTAACATTTGAAAATTTTCAATCATCTGACACCACCCTGAGTCTAAGGAAGACTGGAAAATTATGGCCAATGCTTCTGCAATCTCACTTTCTTCAGTCCTGGTGCCTTGTCAAATTTAGGTACAGACAGCCTATCCAATACCTCCTCCTTGTCAATTTCAAACCTTTCTAGTGCCTGAATTATCTCCTCTTTCATCGTGACATGTGCAGCATCACCTTCCTTGGTAAAGAGAAATGCAAAGCATTCATTTAATACCTCAGCTATGCCCCTTGCCTCCATGCACAAATCCCCTTTTTGGTCCCTAATCGACCCCACTCCTTCTTTAGCCACCCGTTTACAATTTATATGCTGACAGATGACTTTGGGATTCCTTTTAATGTTAGCTGCCAATTCCTTTTCATACTCTCTCTTAGCTTCTCTTATTTGCTTTCGCACTTATCCCCTGAACAATCTACTTTCAGTCTGGTTCTCAGTTGTATTATGCATCTAACATCTGTCATAAGCACGTGTTTTCTTCTTTATCTTGATTTCAATCTCTTTGCTGATCCAGGGAGCTCTGGATTTGTTTGCCCTACCTTCCCCCTGCGTGGAAATGTACCTTGACTGTGCCTTAACTCTCTCTTCTTTGAAGGTAGCCCATTGTTCAGTTACTGTCTTTCCTGCTAACTTTTGACTCCAACTTAGTTGGACCAGATCCCATTGAAGTTGGCTTCCCCCCAGGTATTTATTCTTATTCTGGACTGCTCTTCATCCTTTTCCATACCCAACCGAAACCTTATGAGACAATGATTACTGTCCCCTAATTGTTCCCCTACCTGATCCACTTGGCCCACCTCATTCTCAAGAACCAGCTCCAGCATTGCTTCGCTTTCTAATTGTCTGGAAACATTCTGCTGCAGAAAACTTTCTCCAATATATCTAGGAACACTTGTAACTTCTTTGCAAATTTGTTCATCTACATCTTTCACATTATTTGCCCTACAGACTACACTGAGCAATGTAATTGCACCGCTTTTGTTCTTTAGCTCCAGCCAAGTCAATTCTGTCCTTCACAACTCTGGGGCATCTTCTCTCTAGCACTGCAATGTTCTCCTTAATTAAAACCATCACCCCTTCCCACTTTTCTTTTTCTTCCAGGTCTTCTTCAGTATAATGTGGGAAAATGTGAACTTGTCTATTTTGGCAAAAAGAATAGAAAAATAGATTACTTAAATGGAAAGAGACCATAGGAAGCTGTGGTACAGAGGGATGTGAGTGTCTTTATGTATAAGGATTGCAAAATGTTAGCATGAATGTCTTGCAAGAAATTAGAAAGGCAAATGGAAAAAAAGCTAAATACTTCAGGTGCTGGAAATCTAAAATATAGACAGAAAATGCTGGAAAAACTCAGCAGCTGCCAGACCTGCTGAGCTTTTCCAGCATTTTATGTTTTTATTTAAGGCAAATAGAATGTTGGCCTTTATTGCAAGGGGGATGGAATACAAAAGTCGTGAAGTCTTGCTACAACTGTACAGGACATTGGTGAGGTTGCACCTAGAGTACTGTGTAGAGTTTTGGTCTCCTTATTTAAGGAGAGATATCCATGCACTGGAAGCAGTTCAGAGAAGGTTCACCAGGTTGATACTTAGGATGAGGGGTTTACCTTATGAGGAAAGGTGCAGCAGGTTGGGCCTATACTCATTGAAGTTTAGGTGAATAACAGCTGATCCTACTGAAACATAAGATTCTGAGGACGCTTGACAGGGTAGATGCTGAGGGGATGGTTCCTCTCATGGACAACCTAGAACTAGGGGGCACAGTTTCAAAATAAGGGGTCTCCCATTTAAGACAGATGAGGAAGAATTTCCTCCCTAAGAGAGTCATTAATCTTTGAAATTCTCTACTTCAGAGAACAGTGGAGGCTGGGTCATTGAATATATTCAAAATGGCAATAGGGTTTTTAATCTACAAAGGAGTTAAGGCTATGATGAGATCAGCCATGATCTTATTGAATGGTGCATAAATGGGCCAAATGGCCTAATCCTGCTCCTATTTCCTGCTTCTTCCAAACATATATATCCAGCAGTACAAATCCTCTCGGGCAGAAATGGACAAAAATCCTGAAATTTGATTAACCAAACTTGGTGCGAGTTGGAGCATGGGCAGCAGAGTTTTGAATGACCTTAAGTTTATGGAGGATACCACGTTGGATGTTGGCCAGGAGTGAATTAGAATAGTCAAGCCGAGAAGTAACCAAGACATAACTGAAGTTTTCAGTCATTCCAGAGCAAGCAGGTTTCCGCCCCGGCAAATCAACAACAAGCCAACTGCTCAATCTCACACAACATATCAAAGATGGTTTTGAGCAAGGGATGATGCTGTTTTTGTAGACCTGACAGCAGCATACGATACAGTGAACCATAGACGTCTCCTCTGCAAGATCCTAAAGATGACAAAAGATTTTCACTTAACAGAGCTGTTAAGTTAGAAAGCATGCTTCAAAATCACCGGTTCTATGTTGAACTAGGTGGGAAGGGCAGCAGGTGGTATATTCAGAAGAATGGTCTTCCTCAGGGAAGTGTGCTTGCACCGCTGCTGTACAACATCTACACGAATGACCAACCTATAGACGGTGTCACACGCCATTTTATATATGCTGATGACTTACGTGTCACTGCCCAAAGCACTGATTTTAACATCGTGGAGAAAACGCTTTCTGAGGCCTTGGAGGGACTAACATCCTACTATGAAGAAAACCACCTTCGCGCAAACCCATCAAAGACACAAGTTTGTGCATTCCACCTCAGAAACCATGAAGCCAAATGCCAGCTTAAAGTAACCTGGTGTGGAGCAACACTGACGCATTGCGAGCACCCTATCTACTCAGGAGTCACCCTTGACAGATGCCTCACCTTCAAGAACCACATCGAAAGGACAAAGGCAAAAGTGAGCACACAAAACAACATCCTGAATAAGCTCACTAACAAAAAATGGGGAGCAAGCTCGAAAACATTGCGAACCAGTGCACTTGCTCTTTACTATTCCACTGCCGAATACACCTGTCCTGCATGGGAAAGATCTACTCATGCTAAGAAGATGGATGCCGTTCTGAATGCAAGCTGCCGACTTATCACAGGTTGTTTAAAACCAACCAACACCAACAGCCTATATATCCTGGCGGGTATCACTCCCCCTGATATAAGCAGAATGGTAGCCAGCAAGAAAGAGCAACTCCATCAAACATCAGATGAGAGGCACCCTCTACATGGTCACACACATACACCCAGCCGCCTAAAGTCAAGGAAGAGCTTCATGAACAGGGTTGTTCCATTACAATCAAACCCATCTGAAGCCCGCATCGCCTTGTGGAAAGACTCGCTCGCCAGTCTCAAACAACCTCCAGCAATGGAAATTCTACCAGATGAAAGCTTTCCCCCAGGAGCTAATTGCAACTGGGCAACCTGGAAGTGCCTTAAAAGACTTAGGACTGGTGTAGGTCGTTCAAAGGTTTCACTAAGCAAATGGGGATATACAACCAGCCCGACAACTTGTGAATGTGGAACTGAGCTACAGACTATGCACCATCTCCTGCAATATCTATCGCTAGAGGAACCCTGCACTGTTACAGATCTTGCCAAATTCAACAAGAAGGCGCAAAAATGTGTCCAGTTCTGGCTGGGCCATGTATAGACTGTCCATGGACACAATAAGAAGAAGTAGATGAATGGAGACAGGGGCGGAGCCAGGTGAATTCATAGAGCTGGAAATAAGTGACCTGAGTGGTGGCGGGCATCAGTGGTCAGAAGCCCATGTCAGGCTGAAATATAACACCAAGCTTGTGAACAGTCTGTTTCAGCCTCAGACAGTTGCTAAGGAGAGGGAGTTGGGGAGGTGGAACTGAATTTGTGGCAGGAACTGAAGGCAATGGCTTTAGTCTTCCCAATATTTAGTTGGAGGAAACTTCGGTTCATTCGGTACTGGAAGTCAGGCTAGTTGTATGACAATTTACAGACAGAGGGGTTGTGAGAGCTGGTGGTGTATCTACAGCACATGGACTGCAGCGGTTCAAGAAGGCAGCTCACCACCACCTTCTCAAGTGGCAACTAGGGATGGGCAATAAATGCTGGCCCAGCCAGCGAAGCCCACATCCCGTGAATGAATAATTAAAAAAACATAACCATAGCCAAAGTTTCACTTGCAATGGCTTCTTTTCCTGTTCCCGCACCATTACATTGGTGTCACCAAGGATCTAATCATCGCCTCTCCTGTTTCTCATCTACATGCTGCCCCTTGACAACATCATCCAAAAACACAGCATCAGTTTTCACATGTACCTGGATGACATCGAGTTCTACCTCATCACTATCTCCTCTTGACCTCTCAATGTCTATAAATGATCAGACTATTTGTCCAGCATATTACGAAAACTGAAGACCACCATCTTTGGTCCCCTCCACAAACTCCCTTCCCTAGTCACCAAGTTCCTGGCAATTGTCTGAGACTCACCCAAACTGTTCACAACCTTGGTATCATATCTGGTGCCACAGGTACCACCACAGACCACCCAGTTTCACCTCCATAACTTCGCCCAACTCTGCCCATTTCAGATTATATGCTACTAAAATATTCATTGCATCTCTGTTACATTGAGAATTGCACCAATGGATTGCCTGCCAACCTCTCAAGTTCTGCCCTCTATACACTTACGATCATCCAAAATTCTGTTACCCATGTCCTAACTCACAACAAGTGCTGTTCAACTCATTGCTTTATGATCGCTGATCTATATTCGCTCCCAGTTAAGCAACACCTCAATTTTAAAATTCTGATTCTTGATTTCAAATTGCATCATAGCCTCACCCCTCTCTATCTCTGTATTCTATTCCAGCCTGACAACCCTCCAAAACAACTGCACTCAATTCTGGCCTTGAGCATCCCTGATTTTAATTACTCAACCGTTCGCAGACTTGCTTTCAGCTGCTAAGATTCCAAACTCTGCAACTTCCTCCCTAAACTTCTCTCTCGCTATTTTCTGCTTTAAGATTTGCCCTAAAATCTACCTCTTTGACCAAGCTTCTGGTTATTTGTTCTAATAGCTGTAAGTGGCTTGCTTTGATAATGCTCCCTGTGAAGAGGGTTGGGATGTTTTACTGCATTAAAAAGGCGCTATATAAATACAAACTGTCTTGTCACAAAATTTGCATTATCTGCAAGTACTAGTTGTAGTATAAGGGAAATGTGCATTCAATTCAATTAACTGGCCTGCAGCTCAGTTTCGAGACACACTGTACAGGAATGAAACTGCTTCTAAAAATGTTCAAGTGAAAGAGATGAAGGTACAGTATATCAATTCACAGTGGAATTGACCTGTGCAAACTGACACTGTTTTTGCATGCTGTCACCAATGTATAAACTGCTCACAAAGTGTTCTTTAGCACATGATCTTCATGGTTCCAACAGCTTTACCAAATACATTTTTACTCAATTATGAACTCTAAGCCACGAATCACACGATTTATTGTTCCCATTTATTCAGTTAGATAATTATTACAGGTGGTGACACTTACCCTGTATAAGATTTAGTTTGAATCAAAATTCTCAGATTAACCAATATTTATACATGAAATGTCATACTATTTAAATAATTAAAATACACTAAATTGTCTTACAATAGATGGCTAATGACTGTAATACTACAGGGAAATTGTGAAGCTAATCTATAAAAAAGAATCTGGGGGAATGTGATTTCATTATGAACAAAGCAAATACAATGCAGCATAGCAATTGGGGAGTCATTTGTAACAGGCTCCCACAGATTTTAGAATTATTTAATAAATACTATTTTAAGAGAAAGTGTTTTATAATCTCTTAGCAAAAGGATATATTTGATCTTTTCTGTCAATGGGTTTAAAGATTTTAAAGAGGAAAATCTCCAATTAAAAGCAGGTGTGGGTCAAGGGCCAAGGGTCAAACTAACTTGACTTTTGCTGTCAACCCTCAGGAATTTCACAATCAAAGTGCCTCCATCCAATTTGTGACTTTCTAAATAATGTAGTGGGTTTCAAAATAGACACTTTTCTGCCCAATGCCATTCAAGTAATGGGCTTTCTGAAATGTTCTGAATGGCAGATATGTAGAATCTAAAATAAGACAATTTGAATACTTTATTTAACTCTGATTTATTTGTCATGGAACCACTTTGAAAAAAGTTTGGCACAAATGTGCCTTTGAAGCTGCCAAGGGGTTAAATTTAATCCAGAGTAACATGGAAGACCAATATGGCGCCTCAAAATTGAAATAACTTGTCCTTGCAGCAGCACACTGTATTTTATAAATGCCATTACCAATCTTGATAAAGGTATTGAAAGGAGTCTGACAGATGCTGCTATTTCAAATAGACAGCTTTAACACCAATAATACTGCTAATCCAAATGGCCCGTACATGTTAATTCTACTGTGGATTGATCTACCCGCCCTTTATTCTCTTTTACAGTGTACTTGGATATGTACCATTCAACACCTCTTTTTGGAAGTAAAAGTCAGTTTAATCCCTGTACAGACTGTCCAGAGACTGAGCTGCAGGCCATTTAACTGAATTGAATACACATTTCCCTTTAAACCTCAGACTAGTGCTTGCAGTTTGTGTGAATTAGACTATAATATGCAGTTGTAGCATATCTTCCACATTTTGGTGCTGAATCAAGCACAAATTCCCATTAAATAGTGTTTTCCAAAACAAGGTTTATTTTATGGAATTATATTTTCAATACTCTTCAAATATACCAAAACAGTTATAGTTTATTCATAAATGAATTTAATTTTTCATATAATCTGACTCAATTGCTCTATGCCAAGATCAGAAAAAAAACATATTAATGACAATGCAATGAAGTCATAAACTGAGGGGTCCAGTGTTCCAAAACTTACAAATAATTTACAAACAATGTTTCAGCTCCACGAACCTGCTGAAACAGTTACTGTTACAAACTTAAGATCTGGATATCCCAAATACAAATTTATAAATTTAATTTGAAACTAGTTTGAATCAGTCAACTCAGAATTTAGCAAAACGACATTGCCTTTTAATAAAACATGCTGTGTTTGGAACAGATTCAGATTTTCTTCTAAATTTATTAACTGTAAGACAAGCAAAAATAAAAATACATATGGAAAATAGTAGGAGGCCTTTCTGAAAGGATCCATAGAATGTTAGAATCCCCATTATAACAGTATTGAGAATTTCCAGCTGGCTGCACAAAGGACCCCTGAAATCACACATACCTGAAGTCTTAGTCATGGGCAGGTAGTAGTAAACCTGTTGCAGAAGTCATGCGTGACATTATGCATTTGATTTTCAATCTGCTTTACACATGCTCAGGAAAACACAAAAAGGGGGAGAATTTTTCCTATGGCGGGCGGGCTGGGTGGGTACGGGCATGGAACGTGCCGCTATTTTATGCGGGTGGGTCAATTAAGGCCCACCCAGCATAACATGCGGCCGGTATTGCTACCTGTGCGGGCGAGGGGAGGAGGGAGAATCGCGAAAGAGCGCAGCAATCAAGCACAGAGCTGCCTCGGGGAGATTGAATGATTGTTAAAACCTTTTAATGAATAAAGTGAAAATTTATTTAAACATGTCCCCTCCTGTGACAGTGTCACATGAGCTGGGATATGTTTGTAAAGTAAATTTTATTTATTTATTTTATAAAACCTTCAGGAAACCTCATCCAGACTGTGACAAGGTTTCCTGAAAAATGCAAAGGCTGCTTGGGCTCTTCGCCCGCCCGGCAACCTTAAGGTTGGATGGACAGCATTGTTAACAAGTTAAATTACTTTTTTAATGGTCTTAATAGGCCATTGACAGTTTGGCAGGCGCACAGCCATCTCCGGTGCGCACCTGCCGAACAAAATATCGAAAGGACGCGTGATGACGCCGGGACGCACACCCAACATCATTGCGCGTCATTTTATGCGTCGGCCTGTTGGACCCACCCCCACACGCTGACAGCAATATTGTGCCCAAAAATATGTTTTCAGTTCATGATCATAAAACATGTCAAGCAACAGAAATTCAATAAACAGAATGTTCCAAGTGATACAGAAATATATAATGCAGATGCATTAATATTATACCTACTAAGGAGATATTTTGATCATTCATTCTATTGTTTCAACGTTCTCAAGGTTTTTGGCTCCTTAAATTTGGCAAACCATCTAATAACCCAAAATCTAATCACTTGGTAGAATTGGAGTTTTTTGCCCCACTATGTTTTCTGTTGTAGGAATAAGTACCTCCAATTTTACTCCCTTGTCCACTCCTCACCTGAAGGAAATGTTATGCTAATACACAGTTATACAGAAGCCAGCAAGGCTTTAGTACTTTGTTCAAGTATTCTACATCATGAGAATTTCAACAATGAGTGGTAACTATGTATCTGACTGTGAGTCAGAAGCCCAACCCTGTGCTGATAGAGTGATATTTTTCCATTGAAGTAGATTGTGCACCTCCATTATTATTTCTAGTAAGATTAGTTAATTCAGCATTAAATGGTGTCTACGTATCTCTCATTCCTTATTTCATCTACAAGATGCAATGCAGCAACTCACCAAGGCTCCTTCAACAGTACCTTCCAAACAGCTAGAAGGAGAAGGGCAGCAGATGCATGGAAACACCACCACCTGCAACTTGCCCCCCAAGCTACACATCTTCCTGACTTGGAACTGTATCATCATTACTTCACTGTTGCTGGGTCAAATCCTGGAACTCCTTTCCGAACAGCACTATGATGCTCCTACATGGATTGCAGCGGTTCACCGCCTTCTCAAGGGCAATTAGGGATGGGCAATAAATGCTGGCTGAGCCAGCGATGCCCCAACCCATGAACGAATAAAAAAATATCTTGACAACACAGTATGTAACCAAAAAAAATTTAGTGAGGGTTCAATCCAAAACTTTAGCAAACTTACGTTGTAACTCTTCTTCCTCAAAATTGTTCCCATCCTCATGTGAAAACTCATATGAATTCACAACAGTTCAAAGCCTTCCAAAACATCGTTCAGCCACAATCACGTGATAGTCCAGGCAACTAGCATTTATAAAATGCCTTTAGTACAAGCATCTCAACAGGTGTGTTCTCAGATACAATTTGACACCAAGTCAGATAAAGAACATTAGGATAGGCAATCAACAGCTTGGTTCAATAAGTGTTAAGGAATAACATAGAGGAGAAATGATAGCAAGGTGGAGATGTTTGGGTAGGAATTCTAGAGTTTAAAGGATTGAATGCACAGTCAACTGAAGGCACTAAATGCCAATTGTACAGAGGCAAAAATTGGGGATGTGCAAGACTCCAGAATTGGAGGAGCGCAGAGATCTCTGGGAAACACCACCAGAGGAGGTTATGGTGACCAAAAGGGTTGAGACACATGGAGAGATTTGAACACAATTATGAGAATTTTAAATCAACGCGTTGCTGGAATTTTAAGAATGAATGTTAACAATGAGATTTGGCAGTGAAAAGCCAAAGCCCCAGTCCTGCCTTTGCCAAACAGCCACACCTCCACCTTCCAACAGAACTCACTTAATACTGGCCACGAGAGAAATTCAAGTTGACTTTTCCCCAGCCTGGTCTGGTCATTGAATCTAAGCATAGTTACCCCATTATTATTTTAGCTGACAACAGCTAACAGCACAAACCAGTGTTTGTGCAATTAGGTCTTGCTGGGTTTTCGTAATTGCTCATTTACCAATTGAATCATTGGACAAGCCCTTGAATCAAAAATGCACTTATTATATTATAAGTTAACATTTTCATAATGTTTTTGCAATGTTTCATTGCTCTTTTTCTTAAAGTTATCCATTTACCATGTCTCCACCAGTACATATTGGTATTTTAACAAACTCTTCACTTTATGACCATGTTTCGTCTTCATAAACTACAGTATAGGAATATATGTTTGAAGAAGTCATAAAACAAAGTAAATTCTAGTTCATCTTGACTCTGATAATATTACACAGAATTATTGGCTTTTGAGATTTGTTGGTGACCTCTAGTTTTCTTCCTCGTTGCTAAATACATGAGTTGCTGATGTCTTTGGCAAAAAGAGAAAAACATATTTTAAAATATGAAACTCAAGTTGCTGAACTAGAGTAATTCAAATAAGTTCTTGCTAAATTTTACAAAATTAATTTGGGAATGTTTGAAAAGAATTAAATGAAATGATTTTCATAACTGTCTTTGTGTTATAAATGGATCGTGCTTATGAAGAATTATTCTTTCTCAGAATATCTCCTAGTTGAAGCCTGGGACATGCACATTAAAAAGGCAGGCTTGCTAACCTCATGAGCTGTAAACTAGAACAGATTTTTCCTTCACATTCCTCATGTTACTTTTCATTTGCACAACTTTTTCTAACCTTTTCGGTGTATTTTGCAATTACCTTCCACTTCTTGCGAAACTGCTTTTAAAACCAATGTTATCAATTTGAACATACAGTACAATTAACAGAATGGATTTCTGACCTAAAGTAATGTGCTGCAAAAGAATTAGAAACAATTACAGAAAGACAGGAGATAAAGAATTGTAATTGTATTTGAACTCTGCACCCAAGTTTAAGACTTTTGCAGAACACCGTTCACTGCATTAGGCTAGCGAATCCTTTTCGATTATCTGATCTACATTTCAGTACTCAAATCAACAAGTAAATTATCCCACAACTTAGCATACTAAAAAACAATTCAGATGATCTGAAAACATTAGAATCTTATTTCAGTCAAACTAGCACAATGGATCCAAGCAGAAGCATTGTTACATGTTAAAATTTTCACAACTCAGGCTACCTTTTCCATAAAATGCTTCTCGTCTCGTACTTGGTTCTGATGATCCAGTGGCACTTGACAAATCTCATCTTCAAGGCAAGCCAAGCTCACTGTGCAGCCCATGAGAATAATTGAGTTGCTCTTTGCTTAATGAGCTCTTCTCGGCACTTTCTTGCAAGACGCTTCAGGTTAACATACAATACTTTTAAACAATAAGCTAAATCTTCTGACAGCTAGCTATATTCAACCTGCACACTATAACCAGAACAGGTAATGACTAATGGATCTAGCACAATTTATGCAGTGTCAAGCTCCAATCGACATAAACTGACCAGATTGCCCAACTCAGTGGAAAAAGCAAGGGTTATGTCGTGTGCCTTTGACTCCACTAAGGAAATGAAGCCTTCCTACTCTAGTGGGAGGGTTTCTGGATCTGGGTACTGCAGCCAGAAAAATTGTTTTAAAAAAAGTTGGAAGCTTCTCGATATAATTCATCCAATCAGCCAAGAAATATTAAGCTCTTCAAAAATGACCTACACTCAAAAAAATGACGACATGCATTTAAAGACATATGGGGTAATTATTTCAGAAACAAATATACTGCTTAGAACAACCATAAATCAACAATTAAACTGAGTAAAGAGACAGTCCAAAAAGCTTCATATCAGATCAAAGTGATTTTGTTTTACTAAAAACACATCATCCAAATAATGCATCAGGATGATGTACATTACCTGCATAAATATTGCATATATTTAATGATGGCTAATGTCACCTGTAACTACTTCTTTCATGTTATGCCTTTTATTCACGAGAATTGCTGCATTGAAGTATTTACCCTTATAAGCAAAATCATTACTTTTGGAATTTGAAAAGATGCCTTCAGGGGGTCTTTTTAATGAAATCCAGACCTTCAGCTCTGGCTGAAGTTAAGAACAGCTCAAGTATCAGGAAATGAGCCCCATCTGCTCTTTGTGGATTCAAATAACACCGTATTAAAATGAGATTTTATAAAACTGAATCAATAAGGAAACCCCTATGGTCACTAATTATGTTTCTATTACACTCTTTCCCATCATTTTGTCTAAATACTGTACATAAGTAATATGAAACAAGAAAATTAATTTTGTCTCTCTAAAAACAAAGTTTACTAATTTTCCAGTTAGATTAAGGCAACACCAAAGGCAAATTGAATTACTTTCCCCTAAAAGCATAAGAACTGGCAAACAAAATCACCACATCCCTTTTTCCAACTCCTCCTTGAAATATTTGGTTCTCTAAGAGCTTTTCATTATGAACTGAGTATTCTCCAACAACCATTAACAGCATTGTTGATGAAACAAATAGTATAAAAATCCACAGCAGGGTAGAGGAATTCAAGAGGGAACTCAGTTAGAGCCGGAACAATGGCACACTATGCTCTGTGATGTAGGCCAAACCCACATAAAGTTTGCTTCTGTTTAACTAAAATAACTGAACTGCAAATTCTTAAAGACATGTAACTGCTCCCATATGGTTTATTGAGTAGCAGCAGAAAGGCGAATCAATACTAAACAATTCTAAATATAGGGTGGTTCTGTGTGGAAGCATCTAATCTTGGCCAAGGCATCTCCGTAAGTCTTCATGACTGAAATAGGCTAACTGGATCAACAACATTGCACCCTTTTAAACTGGCTGATGATGTTCTGATTAAACAAAATGTGCCATCACTCCAGTGCAAGATAAATTCATTACTCACAGAAACCCACGTGCCAGTGTTAAAGAAAACGGATCTGAAAATCACCATGGCATCAGGTTTATAAACAAATCAAACCAATGCAATCCTCCTAACCACACTGCATCTATCAGATGAATTGTTACTTGGGTTACAATTGAAATTTATAAATTGTAGGTATTGATTACTCTTTTGGTGTTGATTTCCACATTATTGCTTCTGGAGAACTGACGCTCACACAAGGGCAGCCAGACTGTATATACTGGCAATTGGGATAATCACAATCACTGACAAACTTATAATTTCAACTAATTACAACAATCCTAACTAACACCACAACATTCACTAAAATTAGAATGACCACATTATACTACTTCTGTGACAAAGAGGAAGAAGAAAATCTGAATTCTCCCGCCAGTCAATCACTTGGGAAAGAATTTCCCCCACATGGTGGGGGGGGGGGGGTTGTGCATGGGCCTGATCAGCTTCCCCAGTTAGGTCCGCGCCACCATTTTACTTGGGTGAGCCAATTAAGGCCCATCCAGCGTGATGCACACCCAGAAGCTCTGTGCGCTCCCTGTGCGGGCTGGGGGGAGTGTTCCCTGAGTCAGGAGTGCGCTCTTTCACACATGCGCATGAAAGAGTGCAGAAATCTCCCTGGGGCACAGAGATGCCTCAGCGAAATAAGTTTTAAGTTTTAAAAATGTTAATGAAGAAAAAAAAATTAAGATTTTCCCTCATGTGACAGTGTCACATGAGCTGGAACATGTCAATGAACTTCAATGAAAAAATTTATTTAATTTATAAACCCTTCATGAAAACCCATCCCACCCGAGGATGAGTTTCCATGAAAAATGCGAAGGCCACCTGGGCTCTTCGCTTGCCCGCCAACCTTAAGGTTGGATGGGCAGCTTTCCCAATAGGCTTAATTAGTTAATTGATGGCCTTAATCGGTCTTTGATAGTTCAGCGGACATGCAGCCAACTCAGTTGCGCACCCGCCGAACTGAGAATCAAAATGACACATGGTGACTTCGGGACGCCCACCCAATGTCATCTGCGTCATTTTACACCTCAGCGAGCATGCCTTGCCCCGCTCGCCAAGCTGAGATTCAGGCCCTGGAGAAAATGAGTCATGGGAAAATTAGTTAAGATTAGTCTCTAAAATAAATATGAAGTGCAAAAGTGTATTATCTTAGATTTTATATATTATTGGCTAAAAATGCATAGGCACAGCTATTTAATCAAACCATTGCAGTTTATGCAATTTTGAGCGAGCAAATATATTTACTTCTAATGTTTCACAACCTAGGATGCCTCATGTCCTGAATTGCAATTGTTTGAAGCTCTCACTTTACCCGGACAAGACTTTCTATAAGTCCTGTTTAAAAAATAAGCCATTTGAACTACTCCAACCCATACGCCCTTTATTGAAGGAGTCTTTTTTGGCTTCAAATGTGATTCTCTCTCAGCCTGACATAGTGCTGCTACGTGTCAATCTATTTATAGCTCCATTCAAAGCTTCCAGTTAGCAAGTTTGTTTTAAAATGTGGGGACTCCATAAAGCTCCAATGCAGCAGCGTTCCCTGACCTCGCAGAGACAGCCAAGTCTCTTACTACACCTTTCCCAATTACCAACTAACATAGCCAAAGGCTAAACAGTTGGAAGTTTGAAAACGCACATGTAAGTGATTTGGGAGAATTGTTTTCCAGTAGGAACTGGGGTGGGAAAGGGGCAGGGAACATGGGTAAAGATATGAAGCCCTGTCAAGAGAGCATAGAAGGAGCAATTGATTTCCAGCATAGGTTATGAAAAGTCATACAAAAATAAAATATTTCAGATGCTGGAAACCTGAAATAAAAACTGAAAATGCTGGAAATACTCAGCAAATCTGGCAGCATTTGCAGAGAGAGAAGCAAAGTTAAAGTTTCAATTCAATGACCTTTCAGGTTTGATAATCTCTAGGCAATATAGCATTGAACAAACCAGTGAAGGTGCCTTGTGGTTGAAGCAGGGTACATGGATGACTGATGTGTGCATGTCTTCACTGACTGGAGTCGTGTCAACTCTGACTTTGGAAAAGATCATTCAGTGGATTGTTTATGTAAAACAGCTTTGAATCCCTAGATTATTATTTTTGTATGACTTTTCATAACCTATGCTGGAAATCAATTGCTCCTTCTATGCTATCTTGGCAGGGCCTTGCTGTGCACATGTTTGTCGATTGACTCCCTTTTGAAGCACCAAGGATTCATTAGCTGTTAAGTGCTTTGGGATGTCCTGAGGATGTAAAAGGTGCAGGTCTTGTGAGTCCACATAGCTCCAGATTTCTTGGTAGGTCATCCCACATAGGAACCACTTCAAGAATCTCTTAAAGGAGTGTGCTCATACTTCAATTGAGCTTGTCAAAGTCCCTGACACTCCTCCAGGAAGTTTTCCACCTGGACCAGAGGAGCATTGGCCGCCCACGCACAACTATTTCCCCCACCTCCCAACACCACCCTCCCACCCCCTCCTCTCATTTTATTTTTCTAGGTACCCAACATAAAATATATTCAAGCTTCATTCATCTGGACTCACGTTCAGTCAGTGAAGGCGCCATCATGTTCAGGCATCCAAATATTTTATTTCAACTCTAAAGTGATGTTCTATTATTCACTGCTATGTCTGCTGTACGCTTGAAAGCCAAAAGCGATGGTGGTGGAATGCAGAACTGGCATATTATACAAGGATATATCCTCTTAAAATTCTCAGTACAAAGTGAGGAGTGTGTTTACACACAGGAACTTATAGTAACAGAAGATGTATGACATTTATAGTCAATCCTCATTCCAAGAAACTCTTAGAACAAATCCCTCTTGCTAACAAATACTGTCTATGGTTAAAATTGAAATGCCATTTGAGTCCAAAGTAAGTTCTTTTGGGCAGGATTTCTTCATATAGTTGTCTAACTTGCCATTCTGTAGAAGTTAATAATAATGCTCCACTCGAATTGATGCTTTGCTGATTAGATGTTAGAATGCTCTATAGCCCTCAAACTTTCACTATACACAAGAGCATTACTTTCCAATACTGTATTTCACTGCAGATTAAATTCCTATAATCTTTCAGTGAAGTTATCATATATCAACTCAACAGAGCTTTTTTTTATTTCAGCCAACAACTTCAAGGAATGGGGAACATTTCAAATATAGTACCACATTGCTATAAGTAAGAGTGATATTCAGCATTCAAATCGCGCTGTTGCAATCAATGAATATTTGGGAGAGGTAACAATGAAAAGGATCACCTCAGGATTCAGATGACAACTCACAAACTTTGCTTTAACTTTATCAACCAGAATAAGCTTTTTTTTCTTACAATCACCCTTTCCTGTTTAACATGCTTCACTTGATGAATATCATTTCAAATTTTTAGTCTGATGAAAAAACAAAAGACAGATTGGGGCGGGGGGGGGGGTGGTTTTATGGAGCCAGCCAGATTGGCAAATGTAGCAGGTGGGTGACTAAATTATGCAGAATGCAAAATCTTGATTTCCCACCAGCAGGTTAGATGCAGAGATAAAGTCATTGGCATGTTTGCAGCATGTCAGGCCTCACACTGGCCTGTGGTGGGTTTTAATTAATTTGCATTCCATGAATACTCAAGAGCATAAAACTTTTTTAAAAATTAAGTCCTACCTTCAAGATAAAGTCAGCGGCACATGAGAATCTTGTCTCAACCAGTTCACATTTGTTTGGCTTTGTGCAGTTGTATCTGAAGTCAATGGTTTTCTTTATTTAACTCTACTGCACAATGGAGGGGAGCAGGAGAATGGCAACTTGCATGGAGGCTCAGGACCAGCAAGAGTGAGTCAGTGGTGCGGGGCGTGGGTGGAGGTTGAGGGCATGGAGGAGTTTAAGAGGGATACAAGGGAGGACAGAGGGTGGGATCAGGGCAAAGATGAGTGAAAGTGGGAAGGGCCTGGTAGCCTGGTAGTGGGAACAGTCAGTCAAGATAAGAAAATGAAGAGCCCATAGGGTGGTGTCACTCCTGCCCAAATGTGGGTCTATCTCAAGGTTATGGCTGGCAAAGTCTTTACAGGGCTTTGAGCTTACCTACAGCATTTCAATTATCCTAGCTGAGATGCACAGAAGGGAGGCCAGCTGAGGCTGCAAGTTCAGCCATGTCCCACAGAGTGGTGAGTACAACACTGGACAGTAACATTTAATATTGAACGCAAAATCCCATCATCACTTCTTCCACAACAGAGAAATGTCCCTAAATCCTCTGTAACCATCAACGTGCGTCAACCATGAGGTGTGCCAGTACACTTAGCTCTTTGGCAAAGCTAACTCTCTGACTAGTGATAATGTAAACATGAATAAAATGAAATCAATATAATGAAAAGTTTTTACAAGTAAAATTTATATTTAAAAAACACCCGTGCCATCTGTGTGCTCTCAGTAAGTCTTATGTTAATGTCAATGGAATAGGGCAGGAATGTTTTGGCCATGACGCAGAGCCTCCCTGATTGACCAGGAGGCTCTTTAATAGGCCGCTGATGTAGCTGCAGCCGACAGCAGGTTTTACCACTGAAAATCTTCTCCAGGATCAGACAGGATCAGACCTGTCTCCTGTCCACACCACTGGCACTTTAAATTTTAATTGCAATCGCGTGGGAAACAGAAAAAAAAGCAAGAGAGTGGAAGTAGCACAGAGTTTCGGATCCGCCATCAGAAACAGCATGCCACTGACAAAATTCCGGCTAGACACTCAAAAAAAATCCAGCTGTGCAGCTCTCAGCAGAGGGCTCTTCTGTGAAAAAAATTGATGCCACTACAAAAATAATCTTCTATGTACCACATTTTTTTTTCGTTTTTGTCATAATATGAAACCTAACTGTTCCTCCTGGATTATAAAATGGAAAAAATATGATGATTTATTTGAGCATTAAACTTTAGTCTCGATTTATAACAATTTATTCACACATTGCACACTACTGCTTCTGTTCCCACATCTGTAAAAACTCAAGTCACTGGTATTTGTTACCCACAGGGAAATGAGTGTTAACACTCAGCCACAGTAAAAAGTTTAACATTTTGATATTCTGAAGGTATATATTACACTGCCAATCCGTTTGTTTATATAATAAATGCTTCTGTTAAAAACCAGACAAAAGTATGTGCATTTTGCAAACCTGCGACCATGATTCTGAGGAAAGGTTGTTTTGAGTTGACGAATAAGAGTTAATTTGTCAAAGACACATTGTGCCAGTCACAAAAACATACCGCCAATTTCTAGATAGAGACTAATTAAGCTCTGTCGGCTTTGAACTAAATTTTAGTTGCCTGCTGTATTTTAAATGCACAAATTCAGATTTAAAAAGGTAAGCATAAATTCACAAAGTAAAGACAACTGGTCAGTGCTGTGGGCTAGAGCACAGTTCCTTTCACCTCTCGGCCCCAAGTTTAAATTTAACTGGCTCAATGGACTCATAAAGATCTGAAATGAAAGAAGCTTGGCCAATCTCTAATCTCCAGGAGTGTAAATCCACATCACAAAACTGAATAAAACACAAATTCAATCTCACTGAAAAAATATAGATTCAAGTTGGTGCACTGAAAAGGTGCTCTTTTCACCTTTAATAGATTTCTAGTATACAGGAGCAACAGCCTACAGAACCAACGTGACACAATCAACCTAGTTTTGCTTAACGTGGATACAGGATGTAGAAAGTGGAAGGATATGCTTATTCTCCAGTACTAAACTATCAACACTTCCTCCATCTTCACTGGCACCATCACCAGCACTTGCAGTTATATTGTGCCTCTAATGTAGAAAAGCATTCCAAGGTGCTTCACAAAGGCGTATAGGAAAAAGGAACTGAGGCAAAGAGATTAAGAATGGTGACCAAAAGCTTGGTAAAACAGCCAAGTATTAAGGACGGTCTTAAAGAAAGAGAATGAGATGAAGAAGGAGAAGACTTTAGGGAGGGAAATCAGAGCACTGTCTTATATAGCTGAAGGCATGGTGGTCAGTGGTGTGGTGAAAAGAAAGAGGGCTGTACAAGACGGTGGGTGGAGGAGTTGTGTTGCTCCGGAGTATGCAGAAACCGGCCAGGTCAAACATAATTGGAAATTTAAATTGCAGCTATTGGGAGAACCAGAGGCCAGGATAGTCCAACAGCAGAATTTTATCTTCTTAAATTGTCGACAGGTTGTGAGTGTCTCTGGCAAGAGCAGTATATATATTGCAAATATAAGTGCTTTTGAAAATGTGAAGCAATCTTCTTGAACTGCTGCAGTCCATGTGGTGAAGGTACTCTCAGAACGTTGCTAGGTAGAGATTTTCGGGATTTTGAACCAGCAACAATGAAGGATCAGCAACATATTCCAGGTGAGGATGGTGTGTGACGTGTGCCAGGGTGTTTCCTGGGGGGGTGGTGGGTGGGGGGTGGTTGGGCGGGAGCAGGCAGGTGGGGAGCCGATCGCCATCCGCAATTAGCTCCATGTCGCCGTTTCACACGAGCAGGCCAATTAGGGCCCGCCCAGTGTAATATGCAGCCGGTAGCGCATAGCGCTACCTGTACGGGTGGGGGGAGAAGGAGGGAGAGTCGAGGCCAGTGCTCTTTCGTGCGCATGGTTGCGAAAGAGCACAGCAATCTCTGAGGCAGCAGATTGAATGGAGATTAAAATAATTAAAGAATTGATTTTAAAATTTATTTAAACATGTCCCCTCATGTGACTGTGTCACATGAGTGGGGACATGTTTTTATATTTATGAAAAATAATGTATTTATTTAATAAAAGCTACAGGAAACCTCACCCCGCTCATGGATGGTTTCCTGAAAAATGCGAAGGCCGCTTGGGCTTTCCGCCTGCCCGCCAACCTCAAAGGTGGATGGGCAGAGTTCTCAAGTGGCTCAGTTGATTACTTAATGGCCGTAATAGGCCATTTACATTTCGGCAGGCGAGCGGCTGACTCTGGCGCATGCCCATCGAACAAAATATTGCGATGACGGCGGGACACAATCACGCGTCATTTTACACATCGGCATGTAGGGCCCACCCCCACATGCTGATCGGAAGATTCTGCCATTGGAGGCGGCAGTGTTCCATGTGCCTGCTAAGTGAGTTGTACTTGGAGCAAGAAAATAATGGGCAGCAAAGTTTTGAGAGGGATTAAGTTATGAGGTGACAGAAGTATGAATGAAGGCTTCAGCAGCAGTTGGACTGAGCTAAAAGGAGAGCTGGAGAATGTTATGATGATGAAAGCAGACAGTTTTTGTGGTGAGACAACAGGAGGTCTAAACTTCAACTCAGGGTTAAACAGGTATTACGAGTATGTGCTTTTTTTAAAAAAGAAAAAGATACAATTTTTAATGCCTTTTATTCTGGCTGGATTTTAATAAACTGTAATCCCATTAAGACAATGGAGGGACTGAAAGCCAGCTACAAATTACAAACCTCACATTCCACCGAAGTGAGATGAAAAGGAACAGACTTTCAAACCCCCCTGGGGAGAGTGAAAGACGCCAGGTGGAATTTTCAATTCTGGAGACGAAGACCAGTGGCGGGCAAGAAGGTTGATGTGATACACCCTGGGCAGTGGGGTGTGGTGAACACACACAATCTTCTGCTTTTCAGCTCATTAGTTATGCATCCGCAAGGAGCTCAGAAAATGGTTGGCGGGGCGGGCAGGAACTCTTTAGCTCACGGGTTTAAAGGCCCTGGCGCCATATTTTAAGAGCGGCCTTAAAATTCACTCAATGCAGGCCAGGAGCTTCACATTATTCCTCTAGAGTCCTTGCGACCGCAGCTCGTACTAGGGAAGCTGGCAGATGTGAGCAACAACATCCCAGGACATATGAGAGCATCTCCTGCTTTGCTTCTCGCTCATCTCTAGATAACAGCATCACTGACAATGCATTCATGGTTGGGCCAATGCTCACCGCTGCAGCAGTCCATATTCGCCAGCATCTTTGACGTAAGAGAGGCCCCACTGCCTCTCGCTGCTCAGGCCTTGGCTCCTTATCGCTCTTCACCTGGATGAAAGCCATTATTCAAGGCATCATCGACTCCTCATTGGACATGTGGATGAATTGAAGTGATACATTAAATGAGCATATCCTTTACAGGTTTGCCAACCCATCTTAAATTCAACAGGCAAGTGTTAATCTTTTCACCTGGCCTCCATCTAGACATGGCATCCCCACCCTACTCCTTCCAGGTAAAGGGCAGCCTGGAGGACCAGAAGTGGATGTTCCTCCTGTGCTTACATAAATGTGTATGGAGACATTTCTCTTTGACCAGGGTCATGAAGACTGATGCAGACACTTTTCAGCTTGTCTCCACTACCCCTCGAACCTCTATAGAGAGACCAGCGCCTTGGCAGCATAGATGACTAACAGCATAACCCCTTGTCAGCCATGGCCATTTACCCATGAGGTTGGAGGTTTGGAGTCATGAGTTGCCTGCCCTCCACCAGTCATGCCCCTTGAAGGCATCTGCCTCCCTCCCTTCTTCCTCTCTCTGACTGCAGCCGATGGCAAATGGCACAGAATGAATGACAGCTCCGCACCTTGCTGGGATCCCAATGTCATGAGACCTATGAGTCTGGGACAAACCTGCTGCAATGTGGGCTTCACCATGGAGGGGAAACACAACTCAACATGGTTGACATCCAGTTGCTCATAATTATTAGGTGTCCCTTTAATCAGCCACTTGTGCTGACTCAGAATTCCATCTACCCGAAAAGACCCTCCTTCAACTTCCAGGATTCACACATTCAGAGCAACTGTGTTGTCAAGAACAGCATTGAGAAAATGGTACGTGGAACTTTTCAGACATGCTCCACCACATTCTACCCTCCCCATCACACACCAACTTTCATCAATCACCATAGACCCACTGAATATCATCATTCCTCTCTCTTCTGTCACCCTTGAACCTCCCACTGTTACCCTGGACCCATAACGATCCACCTCCACATGCCTTTCCACCTCCACATGCTTTTTCATCCCTCAAACCCAACACTTGTTACCATCCCGATGCCCACCCTGATCTTGCCCCCACCATTATCTGAGCCACCTGTCTTGTTACCAGGGAGCGTGGTGTGGCGAATGAACAATGGTTGCGATTTCCCTAGTGTTTGTCAATTCTGGAAGCTGGGCCAATAAACTTATCTTCCTTTGCTTTAAACTCAAAAAACCTATCTGATTAATTCTTTATAATCTGAAAGCATATATAGTGGGACTCCTGCAGTATTGGCAAAGCACATCCTCAACAAAATTCACAACAAAACGCGGTTACGGTCAGACTTGGAGTGATAAACTAGGCAAGTCATTTTTTAACCCCTCCTCACATGGTTGTGACACAGGACATTGTAATTGCAGACAGTCTGGTTCAGCATGAGACTTTGACTAGGACGAAGAATGGAATCAGTAGTAAAGATCTGGACGTTTTTCCAGGATGAAATTGATGATTGTAGTCTTCCTGAAGTTTAGCTGGAGGAAATTTTGTTTAGTCCAAGACCAGGTATAGGAGAAACAGTTAAGACAGCGTGGAAGTAGTCTGGAAGGGTTAAGAGAGGTGGCGGAGAGATAGAACTACGTGTCATCAGAATTCATATTCAAGCTTACCCCGTGTGTGCAGAAAATGACACCAGCCAACCGCATGGAGATAGGGAAGGAGGGAGACCATGGATGGACTTCAAAAAGATGGCCTTGAGAGGATGTGAAGAGGGACTACTGCTTGAGATACAATGAATGGAACCAAACAATGGCAGTCCCATGGAGCTGGACAAAAGCACCAGAGGGTGCTTAAAGTCATGTTGTAAAAGAAAGGTTTTTTTTTTTCCTAAGTATCCCTGTGGGATACTTTAAAGCAGGCTTATGTGGACTGTGCATTTTTTTTTTTATTTATTCATGGGATGTGGGCATCACTGGCTGGGCCAGCATATATTGCCCCTTGTTCAGAGGGCTGTTAAGAGTCAACCACATTGCTGCAGGTCTGGAGTCACTGATGGCTTTTTACAACAATCGACAATGGTTTCATGGTCATCATTAAACTTTTAATTCCAAATTTTTATTGAATTCAAATTCCACCATCTGCTATGGCAGAATTTGAACCCAGGTCCCAACAGCATTACCGTGAGTCTCTGAATTACTGGTCCAACGACAATGCCACTACACCATCACCTCCCCGTCACGTGCATGTACATGGGGTGATGGGTAAGCTAGGATGAAGTCTCAGCAGATACAGAGTGAATGGAATTTGCATTTTTAGATATGTTGAGAAGTTGTTGGATTTCAAAAGGGACAAGATAAGATGTTTACAACTGGCAAGATAAATAAGGCAAAGTTATTAAGTTTATTTTTCCCGGAAGTGCTGGCCATAAAAAGGACAACATGAAAGAATTTTATATTCTGGGAAAAGTAATTTCCAAAGCAAGGGTGGAACAATGGGATTTACAGATCAAAAGGGAGGAAATATATTTAAAGAAAGATGGAAAGCTGTGTGTGGCATGGCCATGGGAAATCTTGTATTAGTTTAGAGTATCTGTACTGAATGCCTTTAGTGAAGTTTCACATACAGCTCCTCCTGGTGGTCTTCCCAGATAATATCATTATCAGAACTCCATGCTTCATACGCAAAAGTTAAAATGCGGAGTTGTTGACACTGGGTTGCTGAAGCACACATTAGGCAAGCTGTGACTTTCCCACTGGTACAGCTTCAAAAATATTTCTATGCTCCCAACAATGACCAAGAGTAAATGCGAAACATCTACGTCCATCATATTTACAATTTCATCCAGACGCACTCTCCTACCATGCAGCTGATATGAAAAGGCTGCAACCCAAGACCATCAAAGGAAAGTACCTTTTACAAACTCCCAGGCCACATTAGAACATCTCATTCTCCACACCAAAATGCTGTGATAGCCCATGTGCTTTTGGAGAAATTAACCTATATCTTATCTTGGGGTGACTGTCCCTTTATGAAGAACATTTCTCTCAGATCTGATTTTTGGTAAACAGCCACTGGCTTCCAGTAAATGACTGTGACCAAGTAGACCGGGAGGTAGACAATAAAGAAAAAAAGGTCAACATAAGTTAATTATAGGCGTGTTGTTCTGGGTTCAAGCAGTTGAGTTTTAGAGTTTGGAACAAGCTGAAGGAAAAGAAACATCTCAGCGGAATTCAGTTGAAATTCTAGTTGTTGACTAAAAAACATCAAAACTCTTGTTAACTGAAGGACTCTACTAACTGTGGGCTGAAGGAGAGAGAAAAAGAGACAGTTTTAGGAACATAAAGCTTAGGAGCAGCAGTAGGCCATTCAGCCCTTTGAGCTTGCTCCACCATTCATTAAGATCTTGGTTAATCTGGGTGTAGTCTTAATGCCACTTTCCTCTCTGATCCCCATAAACCTTGACTCCTTTGTCTATCAAAAATCTATCCAGATCAGCCTTGAATAAATCCAATGACCTAGCCTCCACTGCTTTCTGGGGAAAGGAATTTCACAGACTAATGACCTTTTGAGAGAAAAAAATTCTCCTCATCTCCATCTTCAAAGGAAGACCTATTATTTTTATTACAGCTTACCACCACCTTCTCAAGGGCAACTGGGGATGGGCCCAGCCAACGAAGCCCATGTCCCATGAATGAATTTTTTAAAAAAATTTTAAACAGTGCAAAACTTCAGAGTTAAGGAATTTTAGAGCCAGGAGAGTTCTGACCTGCAGTGACTACACTGAAGATGCTGAAACCACCTATACTGAATAAGGAGCTTGTAACCTTAGGATGGTTAGAGGAGATTTGAAGGGACAATTTTGCTGTAAGTAAACAGAAGGCCCAAGAAAACTCAGCCTGTATATAAATCGTTGACACAGTACTCAGGCCATGCAGTTAATCTTCCAATTTTTGATGAGTGTCAGACTTGATGATTTTGGGGTACAAGTCAAACAGGTGTAGAGGAAAGTGGAGGTACAACATTTAATTTAGAGCATAAGAATTGTGTTCATTCTATTATCTTTATCGCAACTATTTAAAATGGAGTGTAGTTAATATATTTCATGTTCTTCGAATCTTGTGTAGTAAAATTCTTTTGTTTAAACCGTGGACCCTGTGGCTTAATTCTTGTAGTAAATACTTGGGTTTGTGGATCCCAATAAAACTACAAACAGTACTGGTCTCTACTGAGATCATCATAATACTTTGCACACCCCTCTATTCAGATCTGCTTCATTTCAATTAATTAATTTAAATTGAAGTAATCAAAGACTTAATTTGAACACCTGCGTAACTCATTCTTTTGAAGCAAAAGACTGAATGAACAGAAGTTGATTGCATACAGAAACTTGCATCTCTGTCAGGTTGCTGACAGGTGAAGATGTCTCTGAGAGCTTTGCAGAGTCAAGGACAAAAATGGCTGCAGGAGGAAAAGAGTGATTTGGTTTCAGGTCAAAGCAAGGTTGATGGAAGGTGTTGAAAGCAAGGCAGCAGGTAGTGAAAAGTAAGTGATTATAGAGTGAGGAGCAGAGTGCAGGGTCACAGAGAGACAACTGATAGCGAAGCACGAATGAGGAAGACCTGTGTGATGGCAATGGAAGGTGTACAAAAGGAAAATGGCTAGAGTTCATTCGATGGAATGTGCCCCTGGAGGGACTTCTAGACAGGGCAGGAATATGGAAATCAATTTGCTGGGGAATAGGCAGCCAGTGGGAATTAGCAAAATGGGAGTGCAAAAGTTTATATGGTTGCGGGAGAGGATGTGCACTATGTTATTCTGAAAAGATAAAAGGAGGCTGCAAGTGGGAGATTGGCAAAAAGAGTCTCAAGGTGATGTGGGTGGTTATGAGTTTCAACAGCAGTGGTAGAGATTTAGGATCAAAGAGGTTGTTGGTGGGTAATTATCTCACCTCGGGACATTGCCGCACCAGTGTGTACCATCTATAAGATGCACTGCAGCTACTCATCAAATCTCCTTCAACACCACCTTCAAAACCCCTGACCTTTACCACTTGGAAGGACAAGGGAATCTAATGTATGGGAATACACTACCTGCAAGTTCCCCTCCAAGCCACACACCATCCTGACTTGGAATTATATCTCCAATCCTTCACTGTCACTGGGTCAAAATCCTCAAACTCCCTCCCCTACAGCACTGTGCATGTACCATTCTATGACCAAATTAAAAAAACAAAACAGTAAAGGTTGGTCAATCAGATCAGAAACAGGAAATGAAGCTGAGCTCAAGATTAAGCATTATACAGAAGAATCAAGTAAAATAGTTGTTTTTGCCACACAGAAAGGTTTCATTAATATCTGGTCCGCATGGGCTTGAATCTCCAGCCACAAGAGCTTGGTATCCAAAATCCACAAAGTGGAATTACCTAATTTATTTTCCTGAACAGGGAAACCTCCATAAGCCATATGTTAACATCAAGATGCTTAAAATACACACGTGCATATGCCATACACATACATTCCCATTTTTGAAGTAAACTGTGTGAATTTTGGATTTCACTGCAAGTAGCAGTTCCTGATTATCAGCTCCTTATGGAGATGACCAGAAATTGGTACTTACAAAGGAAATATTTACATTGGAAGTAAAAATTGAATGTAGACATATTCTAGATCCTTTGAGAAATTCCAATAAATCCAATGAAAACAGGTATCTGATCATTAAGTACACACTGCAATAGAGGTAGCCCATCTGTATCCCAAGTGAAAACAAATTGCCCTAAAACTTCTTTCAACTACTTAATAAAGAAATTTATCTGCTGAGTTGGTAAATAGGTTCCAATCCTCCAAATTCATAAACAAAATATTTGCTACTGTTACAAAATGACAGCAGGGTTGAACTAAAAAAAATCAAGACGTTGGTGCTCATATCAGTGACCTAGGTTGCATCTTCTTCTGTCTCTTACTTCATGGGAAGAATTTTACCTCCGTCAGGGGGGGGAAGTGCAGGATGTGCCTCCAATCGGTGCCCCCAATTGGGGGGCACGCCGCATTTTACATGAGCGAGCCTTCCAGCATGACATCCGCCAGGAAGCGCTTTGTGCTCCCTGTGAGGGTGGGGGGGAGGGGATTCTCTCCGCTGAGGCTGCACTCTTTCACATGTCTCAGGGAGATCAGCGCCAAATTTTAGGATGGTAAATGTGCAAAAACAAAATATCCCTGACATGTCCCCTCATGTCCCAACTCATGTGATAGTGTCACATGTCCACTCACTTTAAATCAAACATGAAACCTCATCCCACCCATGGATGAGGTTCCATGCTTTTTCTGAAGCCCGCCAGGGCTCCCAGCCTGCCCGCCAAACCCAACGTTAGATGGGAAGGTCCATTAATGATGTTAATGAGTTTATCAATGGCCTCAATAGGGCGTTGACAGGTTGGCAGGTACACAGCTGATTCAGCTGCGCCCCGCCGACCACGAAAATTGAAATGACGCCAGGTGACGTTGGGAGTTCCACCAAACATCATCCCGCATTGGCAAGAAGGAACCCCCCCCCCCCCCCCACCGCGCACCCCGGCTCGCCGACGTAAAGATCCTGGCCCATGTGTCCATTATACACCTTTCAGCATAAATCCACTCTAGACGAGGTTTCACACTTGACTGGGTTCTCCTGTATAAATATCCCTAATAAATCCCTGAATTCCTTCACAACTGGTTCGCAATACTTAAAAAAAAATTTTCTGTACTCTTTTTAAGCACACCTGGCTGTTTAATTTAATTTCCTCTCCTTTAGTTCTGTCTAAACTGTTTTGTTAACAAAAAATTATTCATACACCTGGATTGAAGTCAGTTGTCAAACTAAGTATGAAAACCTGGAACATCTGTTATTAAAACAAACTCCTTTTTTGCTATTATTTCCTAGTAGAGATAAATATGGGTGACCATATTTCACTGTACTTTTGTACATATGATTAGAAGTTGAAAATTCATTGATCTTATACCTCCAGTTACACTGCCAAGTGTGCTGTATAGTATAATTCCCAACTGCCAGTACTGGTAAGGAAATACAATTCTCTGGCCATAAGCTTCATGGCATTATCACACAAATATAAGGTCAGCCTTCGGCAATGCACTTGGTTTCTGTTCTCCCAATTTCAGAGCAAATAAAACAGTGATGTTCTTGTTCTTCTTCTATTTATGGGCAGAATCTTCTGTTCGGCGTGCAGGGGCGAGCCCCGCATTCTGACGGGTAAAATGATGCACAGTGACATCAGGCGTGTGTCCCAACGTCACCGCGCGTCATTCTGATCTTCCGTTCGGCGGGCACACACCAGAGTCGGCTGCGTGCCCTCCAAACCGGCAAAGGTCTGTTAAGGCCATTAATGAACTAATTAACGCAATTGTCAGGGCTGCCCATCCAACCTTAAGGTTGACGAGCAGGCGAAGAGCCCAGGCAGCCTTCGCATTTATCATAAAACCTCATCCACGGGCGGGATGAGGTTTCATAAAGGGTTTATTAATTGGATAAAACTTCTTATGAAAATTCATAAACATGTCCCAGCTCATGTGACACTGTCACATGCGGGGACATGTCTGAATAATTTTATCTTTTTATTTTTACCATCTTTGACACTGAACTTAATCTCCCTGAGGCACGGAGCTGCCTCAGCGAGGTTTCTGTGCTCTTTCATGCGCATATGTGAAAGAGTGCAGGCCCTCCCCCCACCCCCCACCCACACAGCGGGCAGCAATCGGCTCCACGCCCGCCCATGCCCACTCCCGACTGGCTCACCCAACAGGGAGAAAATTCTCCCCTAAGATTTTAAAAATGTCCAAGGTTTACAGGAATGGAAACAGTGCATGGCATGGTCATGACCCCAGCCTCTTTACCCTGACAAAATACCAGGCTGTTGAATAACGAACTTCAAATTATGTAAGGGAGTGTGCTCTGGTCAAGTCTTCCTTTCTTCGCAGTTTTTTTTTCCATTTTTGCCGTTTCCAGCATAATAACAATTAATAACAATTCTAATGCATAACATCACTGAGCATGCTGACTGGTCCCAAATCATGCTTTAAAAAAATCGATGAATATAAAAGATTTTCACTTCAAGGCGACTGAAACAAGACAGTTCTTTATTTAAACAAGGGTCAAGAGGTCATTTGTCCTTAAAAAAAACCTTAACTTCCAAAATGTGATTACTGAAGTAACCCAGGGTCAGACTTTAAATCAACACTTGCATACATAAATGCTGGATCATTTAGATTTTAACAAATCTTTACTACTTCTTGCTAGATTTTTATTCATGTCGGCTATATAGGATTGCCAATAATACTGGCTAGCTTGCCGGAAAGTCAAAGATTGTTGTGGCAAATCAGGAATGAAAGGGACTTAACATGCAGCTTTTAAATGTCATGGAAATTGAAACAATCTTTTCAAAAAGGGAGGTAACAAGCAATTAAGACAACACAAGACTTTCTCAATAAATCCCACATCCATTTAATTACTACAGCTTGGGCATCGTCCCTTCAAAACAGGATGTGAGGCTTATGTTTATCAAACTGAATGTGGGCAAGTAATTGCTGCCAAATGAGAGACATCTGAGAAAGCAAAAGGAAGAATTGACCAGAACACATTCAAGTATTTCCTCCTTGCATAACTTTCGTTTCATTACTAAACAGTCTGGTATTTCTTCAGAGTAAAGAGGTTGGGGTCATGACACGCAGTGTAACAGACAGCCATCATACACATGCAAAGTCTCCTCAATGATGTGTCTTTTTTTCGATTCTCAGATTTGTTATTTAGGGAAATAAGGAAAGGCTTGAGCTCTGCAGGAAGCTACCTTAATTGGAATTAAGAAACAAATAAGCCCTTTCTTTTGAGTTCAATGCTCGACCAAAATGCTAATCAAGGAAAGAATGACAAGAGTTACAGCAACTAAAATGACAAAGACTTCTTACAGCTTCTGTAAGAAAGCACCAGATTAACAAATTCAAGGCAGAAGCTGCATCACAGTCTAATAGTCAAGAAACTCAACACCATCCAGGACAAAACAGTCCGTTTGATTGGCATGCCATCCACCACCCTCAACATTCTCTCCCTCCTCCACCAGCGCACAGTGGCAGTAGTGTTTACCATAAACAACATGCACTGCAGCCTCCTTCAACAGTACCTCCCAAACCCACAACCTCCACCACCTAGGAGGCCAAGAGCAGCAGACACAGGGGAACACCACCACCTGCAAGTTCCCCTCAAAGCCACTCACCAACCTGACTTGGAAACATATCGCCATTCCTTCACTGTCATTGGGTCAAAATCCTGGAACTCCCTAACAGCACCATAGGTGTACCTACATCACATGGACTACAACGGTTCAAGCAGACAGCTCACCACAATCTTCTCAAAGGAAATTTGGGATGGGTAATAAATGCTGGCCTTGCCAGGGACACTCACATCCCATGAATGAATTTAAAAAAAAACAAATCTGCAGATCTCCTCAATTATTTTTACTGACCTTAAATCAGAAGTTTCTGAGCCTAATCAACTGTTAATTAGTTTCCAGAGGTGATTCTAACAAAATGAGAACTGCTTATGTTTTTAAAATATACCAGGTGTTTATGGTGTATTTACTTCCATAACCTTATCAATATGCCAGAAAAAACACAATAGACTGTTTTCCCCATGAATAACTTCCACTTATATAACACCTTCAGCATAGCCAAATGTCCCTAACTGCTTTACAGAAACTCATCCTATTTAGGATTTGAATTAGAAAGATGTATTTTAGCAGATTTCACCAGTAGATATTTGCAGAGGCTGTCACAAAAACTAATGAGCCATGTTGTAAGATGGCTGTCATTCTGGTCAAATGAAAACCCTGCTGTCCAATTATTGAATTGTGCATTCAGCCAAACTCCAAACATAACCAGACAGGCTGAGATCACATATCTGCTTGCACATGGAAAGAAAAAAGATCAGAAAAATGCAAACCAGTTTTGCAGATGGCTGCTTTTGAAACGCAAAAAAGATTTACAATTAAAATTGCATTTATTTGTATTTCATTCATTAGAAAATAGAAACAGCAACCTAGAAAACAAAGATCTACTTTCCACAAAATATTTTTATGCACTATCAAATCAATATACAATATACAGACTTAATATAGCATCTGTGCACAGCTGCTGCCTGATCTGCTGTGTGCTTCTCGTATTTTATATTTTAGTTCAAATTTCCAGCATCCAGGATATTTGACTTTGATGCAGAAGTTTAATGTGTTACTTTGCTAATATTTTGTAGCAGTGGTTCCATCTGTCCCCATATTGACACTGAGGAGTGACACAAAAAGACCTAAATGATGCCTAAATCAGAGAGAGAGAAAGAGAGGGAGAGAGAGAAAAATGCAAAAAAGCAGGTGGGTGCTGCAAAACACAAATAGCTGAAAGTCATTAGAAAATATATTTTATAGACAAGCAGACCCAGTTAAGTCCATAACAAAAACAAAAATACCTGGAAAAACTCAGCAGGTCTGGCAGCATCTGTGGAGAGGAACACAGTTAACGTTTCGAGTCCACATGACTCTTCAACAGAACTAAGGAAAAATAGAAAAGGGGTGAAATATTAGCTGGTTTTGGGGGAGGGGGGGGGTGCGCGGGGGTTGGGACAAGAAGAGCTGGATAGAGGGCCAGTGATAGGTGGAGATAACCAAAAGATGTCATAGACAAAAGGACAAAGTTTGGGTCCATGGGCCCAAACACTCATTTCAAGTGAAGCAGCATTTCATTTGCACTTCTCTCAACTTAGTCTACTGCATTCGTTGCTCCCAATGTGGTTTCCTCAACATTGGAGAGACCAAACGCAGACTGGGTGACCGCTTAGCAGAACACCTTCGGTCTGTCTGCAAGCATTACCCAGACCTCCATGTCGTTTGCCATTTCAACACTCCACCCTGCTCTCATACCCACATGTCCGTCCTTGGCTTGCTGCATTGTTCCAGTGAAGCTCAACGCAAACTGGAGGAACAGCACCTCATCTTCCGACTAGGCACTTTACAGCCTTCCAGACTGAATATTAAGTTCAACAATTTTAGATCATGAACTCTCTCCTCCATCCCCACCCCCTTTCCGATTTTCCCCTTCCTTTTTGTTTTTTCCAATAATTTATATAGATTTTTCTTTTCCCACCTATTTTCATTATTTTTAAATGTATTTCCATCCATTGTTTTATCTCTACCTTTTAGCCTTTTTCGATTCCTTCACCCCACCCCACCCCCACTAGGGCTATCTGTACCTTGCTCGTCCTGCTTTCTACCCTTAATTAGCACATTCCTTAGATAATATCACCACCTTCAACACCTCTTTGTCCTTTTGTCTATGACATCTTTTGGTTATCTCCACCTATCACTGGCCCTCTATCCAGCTCTTATTGTCCCAACACTCCCCCCCACCCCCCCCCCCAACCAAATTAAACCAGCTTATATTTCACCCCTTTTCTATTTTTCCTTAGTTCTGTTGAAGAGTCATGTGGACTCGAAACATTAACTGTGCTCCTCTCCACAGATGCTGCCAGACCTGCTGAGTTTTTCCAGGTATTCTTGTTTTTGTTTTGGATTTCCAGCATCTGCAGTTTTTTGCTTTTACCAGTTAAGTCCATACTGTATGTGCATGTAGGAGTGAGGGGGGGAGGAGAGTATGTCTTCTGCTTCTCAGAAGTTCAGAATAATCATACTCTTTAACCAGAATGTTTCTTAGGGGTGTGGCTGTTTCAACAAGATTAGTGGATGTTTGGGCTCTCAGACAAGCCTCACATTTTTCCCCCAACTCCCACTTCCTCTCTCTAAGGCCAAAGTGCTGGAGTTTTCTTCAAATATATTTCACAGGTCTCACCATGTGCTGTGGACAGATACGTTGTTCAGTCGATATACAGACTGAGTGATGTGGCAGTCTGGATACATAAGTGTGTGTGTATATATATATATATATATATATATATATATATACATATACACACACACACATGAACATAGTTCTTAAGTCATTTTGGAATTATAACAAGGGTTATAAAAGGAGTAATGTGTTCAGAGACTACAGCATTCTTACATTTGTTCATCACACTTCCCCCTCCTACTCTGGTAGATTTGTAATAATGGGCTCTCTGTGTTTATGCGATCGATCTGGTTAAGCCATAATCTCAGTGAAACAAACTACTATGCAAGTAGTTTAATGAGTGGATTTTTTCTTATATTATGCACTGCAGTTTAAGGATGGAGAACTGCATATTTATTGTCAAATTCAGTACTGTGATGTCAAAGTGTCATAGGACAATTATGGACGAGGCCAGCAAGGTGTGTTGCATATTACTTATTTGGTAGTTCTGCATTTTAAGCAATGATGCTAGGAAGTTTTGAAGTGTAAAAATATGAAGCAATTTTTAATGTGGCCAAAAAATTGTCATAAAACATCTCATAATCTGTACAGTTTCAGATCCATGAGTGACGCTGAATGAGGTCAAGCACTAAATGGATCAGCTGCAGCTCTCCAGACAAAACAAAAGTGGTCAGTGAATGAAGACATTATTAAAAAGTCCTTTCACTCTCTAATTGGGCAATCATACCACCTGCAATTCTTGGTCCCTGAAGTGCAGCACCATGGGGAACAAGCCTGGAAAGTGGAGTTCAAAGTAGTCATTCCCAGTCTGAAGCCATAGCCAAAGCAATCAATAACGCCAAATAAGAGTTGTTAAGATTTTATAGCACTGAAGCACAGAACCTACCCCAGTTGTAAAATGGTATCTCCAATAAAAAGGCTACCTAACATTAACATTTTGATGCCTTTGTTTTTCAGGGGAAAGCCATGAAATTCACATCTAACCCTTCCTGGGTTCCTCCATTTAAAAAAAAGCTTTCCATGCAATTATAGATAAACAAAAATGGCATAAACTTCAACTAATAAATATCCACAGATTTTTGTGATTTTACTTTTAATACAGGAAATAAGCTTGTTGAAACAGAAAATGGTATCACCTTAGTGGCCAAACTAATGGAATATGTAATATCAGACATCAGAGAAGCTCTGTTTAGCTGAACGCAAAACAAAACCAGGAGATGACTTGAGGAGCTCTTTTCTAAAAATATACATTGAGGGCATTAGCTTGATTTTGGAGGATATCTGTTTTTTCCAATATAGTTTTATGCTCCTCGATTTTACAAATCAGTCATTGAACAGATGATATTTTGAAGCATTTGCACCACAGAATGCCAGACTAACTCTGAAACACATGAAGGATTGCAGCTTGGCACAGATTGGAGCAAGTGAAGCATGTACGCACCACTTTGAGTTCAAAGACAAAGAAATCAAAATACTTTTGAAGATTTTCAGGCTCTGAGATATTCTCTTGTGGTACAAGCCATTTTTTTTAAAATGGTAAAATAATATCATGTACCACATAAAACAACAGTTTGTTTTCCATCATGTCTCTCTGCATATCTCTTGGAATAGATAGCCAATTAACCATTGACTAAAAGTATTCAGATAGCTGATTAAAAAGCAAATAAAGCAGAGCGCACAGATGAGCAGCTCTACCCACAGTGACCAAACGCAACATAAAGTTAATGTAATGAACTGGCATGGCAAATACAAATGTATCAAATCAAAGAAAGCAAAATGGTGCTTTTATTTTTATCATCCAAAACCAACTTTTGGGAATGCAGCATAACTATGAGTTCACATCAAAAGTACCTTCCTGTTCATTGAGCAGAATTCTCACTGCTAAATAACCTCATACTTATCCAGAGGCTGCAGCAAAGCAAGACTACTTGTTATGTATTACACTGTTATAGGTTAAGCAGCAAAAGTACATTAATACCTACCCAGCTGAATTATCAGGCATGAACCTAAGGCCACAGGCATTCCACAAAGTACGATTAGTGAGTTGGATTCTTGTTTAGAGAAACTGTGTTTGAACCTCATGCTTGACCGATATTCAAATTCTATTGTAGCATCAAAAATAGTATATCATAGTCCAATTTTCTTTCCACCAATAGGAATAAAAGTTGCTTGACTGGCACATGTCTGATGGGTCCAATAAGAACAATGCAATTTGAGAACCATTTCATTAAAAACATGAAAAAGATGCTAACTTTAAAATAAAATTATGCACTTCACAACATATTTCATTGGCTAAAAAGCAATCAATCCCTCAACAAAAATGTCAAAGTCTTTTGAGTAGCCATGCTGGTTTAGAAATTCCCATTTGAATTGCTGTCCAATTTTTAAAATCATTTATGGGATGTGGGCCTCGCTGACTAGGCCAGCATTTATTGCCCATCCCTAATTGCCCTTGAGAAGGTGGTGGTGAGCGGCTCAAGGGCAATTAGGATGGGCAATAAATGCTGGCCTAGCCAGCTCTACTCACATCATGTAAATTCATTTTAAAATTTATATATATATTTATATAAATTTAAAATGCATTTTCGTTTTCTCAATGGGAAAGTTAAATGTGTTTGCCCAAGTAATTCAAATGTGGGTCAAAGATGAACTCTGAATTGTTGAGTTCCTCTAATTTGCATTAATGATAAACCAATGACACTGTCACCATAGAACTTTAAATTCACAATATGTTAAAAATTTTACATATCAAATACTGTATCATAATGAAAATTACCCAATGAATTGTCTTCTGGGTCTTTTGCCACCACCCCCTCCACACACACCACCAGCCACCAGGCCCAATTAACTTTGGCTTCAAGACCTCAGTATGGATCAGAATTCTTCATTTCAACGGATTATGACTTCTCCAAAACACATGAAGAATGTTGCCAACCACATTCATATTAGGTTGAGCATGTGTAGCTTGCAGACATCAGTACATTTCTTTGAGTTTAAAGGGGAGAAGGGGTCCCCTCAACTCTGAGGATTTCTAAGAATTTTTGTTTCTCAGTGTTTGAAAACAATTGGAGATTCAAATTTCAAAACTCCAATTCAGGCAAGTTTAAAAATGAAAAATTAAGAGAAGAAAGCAACTTGCACTTATATAGCTTCATTCACATGTCCGAAAGCGCTTTACACTAAGCCTTTCTGAAGGGCAGTCACTGTCGTAACAAAGGCAAACATGGCAGTTAATTTGCACACAGCTAGCTTACACAAACAGCAATGAAATAAATAACCAGATCATCTGCTGTTTGAAGAAGAAATCTTTGCCAAGACACCAAGAACACTACCCTGTTCTCCTTCGAAGAATTCAATCAGATCTTTTACATAAACCCAAGAGGAAAGACAAAGCTCCGTAAGCATTTCATCTGAAAGTTGGAATAACTGTTCCCTCACTATGCTGACCTGCTCAATTTTGAACTCCACAACATCTTTGATTAATAACATCTGTGATTATGTTTGCTGAAATTTAGGAAACAAAACTTTAAATATTATATATTATATATACACATATAAATTTAAAATGCATTTTCCTTTTCTCAGTGGAAAAGTTAAATTTGTTTGTCCAAGTAATTCAAATGCAAGTAGAAGGTGAATTTTGAGTTGTTGAGTTCCTCCAATTTGCATCAATGGTAAACCAGTGACAATATCACCACAGGACATTAAATTCAGAATATATTAAAAGTTTTACATATCAAATATCCTTCTTGGCCATTTTCTCCACCTTATTTTGCTCTTTAGCAATCCTAGCTCTATCTCCTAACATTACCAGCCTAAAAGGTAAAATACTTGTAAATATATTTAAAAATATTACACTTAAATCTTATCTTCATTTTCGCAGGAATGCACAAGACTGTTTGTCTGTCGTCATCACTAGTCAAGAAGCTTCCTCCTGTTGCTTTCAGTTTCTTTTACTGATTGTAATGACTTGACGTACTGGACGGGTTTCAACAAGAAACAGATAAATTTTATTACAGGGGGCTTTCTAGATGCTACCTGCTTAAACCAGGTCCTCAACACAAAGCCCCACCACCATCCCATTCCCAGAATACCTGCACTTAAGTCTCATTGCTCAGAGCCTCCAAGAACAATCACATGACCCCTGACAGACAGTAGGAGAGGCTATACCTTAAGTTATTACATTGCCTCCCCCTTCAGTTTTTTTTTACAATTTCTATTCACAAAGAATATTTGAATATCCAACAACATGTACACATATACAAGTCAGGTGATTAAAGTTTCAGTCTCTGAGTCGCTTTCCTTATTCAGTTAGAGTGGCATAGCTCTACCACTTCAGGTTCTTCCACAGGGTCGACATGATCAGGAACTGCAACACCAGATACATCATTAGGAAGCGGCAATTCAGGGTTTGGCAACTCTACAGAGACATCAGGCATTTCTATTCTAGGTCGATCTGTCACCTCAGGGATGGATGGTTTGACGTTAATCACAAGCAGAATAGTAGGTTATTGGAATGTCTCTCTATCCCGAAGATGGTCCACGTGTTTTCAAGCAATTCATATTTCCACTTCCACCTGGAAGGACAAGGGTCCAGTTTCTGAGACAATAGTTCCAGGAACCCAACAAAGTCCACTTCTGAAATTCCACACGAAAACTGTGTCTCCTACAGTGAATCTGCAAGCTTTGCTATGAATATCATGATTAAATTTTTGATTACTCTGATTCTTCTCTATCTTCCCCTCTAAGTTTGGAAACACCAGACTTAACCTTATACGTAGGCGGCGTTTCATCAATAATTCAGATAGCGTTGAACCCGTAGTTGAATGAAGCGTTGAGCGATAACTGAGAAGCAAGTGGGAAAGTTGAGTTTCTAGAGTACCTTCTGATAACCTCTTCATTCCAGATTTGAAAGTTTGTACAGCTCTCTCAGCTAAACTATTTAGTGAAGGATGATATGGTGCTGTTTTAATATGTCTCATTCTATTTAAACTCAGGAATCTCAAACTCTGTACTGGTAAAGACTGTACCGTTATCAGAAATGATGACTTCTGGTAGGCCATGTGTACTAGAACTATGGTGCAGCTTTTCAATAGTTGCACTCAATGTCTGTGATCTGACTTCATACACATCCATCTATTTAGAATGTGCATCTACGGTCAATAAAAACATGGTACCTGAGAATGGTCCTACATAATAAATATGTAGTCTAACCCAGGGTCAACCAGGCAACTCCCACAGGTGCAGGAGAGCTGAAACAGGCAACTCCTGTTGTTGCTGACAATGGAGACAGTGCTTGACCATGCTTTCAATGTCACTGTCAATGCCTGGCCACCAGACATAGCTTCACACAAGCATTTTCATCTTCAATATGCCTGGATGCACAATGTGAAGCTCTGTCTAGAGTGGCTCTCCTCCTTGCAAAGGGACGACTACTCTTGATCCCCACAAGATTCCATCTTGATAACTTGACTCTGTTTTTTGGGCATGGGATGGTCTCATCTCTTTAGATACAGGTGAATTTGACCACCCTTACAATACAAGGTATCTGACTTTCAACAAAATTGGATCTCTGTTTGTCCAATTTCAAATTTGCTTTGCACACACCAGCAAAGATTCCAACTTCTTGTGGCACTGGAGCATGTACAATGCTATCTGGTAAAAGGAGACGACTGATTGCATCCGCATTTGCAATATGCAAGCCAGGATGGTGCATAAAGGTATACTCAAATACAGATAATATCAAAGCCCAATGTTGTATTCTTGCTGATGCTATTGACATAATGGCCTTATCCTCACTGAATTAAACCCATTAATGGTTTATGGTCCGACACACTGGTAAAATATTGTCCATGCAGATACTGGTGGAATTTCTTCACTCCGAATATCACCAATAAACCTTCCTTATCTAGCTGGGAATAACCCTACCTGGCTGTGGAAAGGGTTCTCGAGACATAGCCAATTGGCTTTTCTGATCTATTTTCCATTCTATATGATAACACAGCTCCCATACGGTAAGGAGAAGCATACCAATTATTTCAATGGTTTGTAGTGCACCAATAAATGCCATGAATGCAATAGTTTCTATACCTTCACAAAGGCTTCTTCCTGCTTTGAATTCCACGTCCAACAATGATTCATTTTTAACAAGTGTTATGGTGCAACACTGTTGATAAGTTTGGTAAGAAGCGGCTATAATAGTTAATTGGAGAGACTTGTGTTCAGTTACACTGGACAAAGAGAATGCATCTTTGATTTCCCTAACTTTCTCTTCTACTGGATGCAAACCCAGGGCATCCACCCTGTGACCCAGCTAAGTAACTTCTTGCACTTGGAATATACATTTCTCTTTCTTTAATCAAACACTGGCTTCCAAGAATCTTCTTAGCACCTCTTCCAGGTTGGCCAAGTATTCGGTCTCAGTTGACCAGAACATCATCTGGGTATACTACCACTCAGGGAGGCAAAAGACTCTCCATTGTCCTTTGGAAGATTGCACATGCAGGCAATACTCCGAAGGGTAGGCGAGTGTACTGATAAAGACCCTTGTATGTGTTGATGGTCACGTATCCTCCAGACGTGCTATCCAGCTCTAATTGTTGGTAAGCATGGCTCATGTCCAGGTTTGTATATGATTTGCTTCCAGCTAGCTTTGCATATAAGTCATCTATCCTTGGGACAGGATATTTATCTAGTTTGGCTGCCTTGTTCATGGTCAAGTTATAAATCCCACAAATGCATATAGTTTGGTCAGGCTTCGTCACTGGGACTACAGGCGCTGGCCATTCTGAAAACTGAGCTGGTTGGATAATGCCCAGCTTTTCTAACTGGCAAGCTCTGCATCTACCTTCTCCTTTAAGGCATAATGCAAAGGTCTGGCCTTAAAGAAAAGGGGTGCCGTCTGAGGATCCACATATATTTTTGCTTGCAAACCTTTTAACTTCCCTAATTCGTCATGCAATACACTGTTGTACTTCCTTAGCAGCTCAGCAACTCCTCCTGTTGTCAAGTGAAATATTTCAAACCAATCAAACTTGATTTTCTGCAACCAGTCTCAGCCCAGAAGACTAGACTAAGACACTCGGCTAGACTGGAAGACTCCGGTCACTATGGTCACTGGAAATTGGGATGTCTATTGCCTATAACACACAGGTACTGTGGCAATGCCCTTTGCCCGTGTAGATATTTCAGTGAATGCCTTCAATTGAGTTGTCCACTCCAGATTCAGTGGCTGGGTACCTTAACTTAGTTATTTTAATGTGTATTCTCCCACTACTGTGGTTGAGGCTCTCGTTTCTACCTCTATTATTAGTGGCTTCCCATTAACCTGGATTGTGACAGTGTTAGGTTCAGTTTTTACAGAGGTGATATTATACAGGTAATAGACGCTGTATCGGAAGCTTCAGATTCTGCTGTATTTTTCAACTCAGTCATGTTGGTTAGCTGCTTTATGGGCTGTTTCGACTTCACCCTGCATTGCCTTATTACATGACCTTTCTTATGGCAATATTGGCATTCTGTTTCCTTGAATTTGCAGATGTCTGGTACGTGGTCACCTCCACCAACAGATTAACCTTAGTCACTGCTGAAGTGTTTCTAGTAGGCCTTTTAGTGTTTCTGGCAGCAGACAGTGCCTCCCGCTTCACTGCTGTGTCTCTGGTTTTCGCGCCTTGCCCGGCGTTAGTTTCCCGCCCCACATGAAGAGCAGGGCTACGTTGTACATGTTGTAAATCCTGCGAGTCTCTCGTAGCACTTTCCATGGCTAATGCTATTTCTGTGGTGCGCTTCAAATCGATGTTAGCCTCTGCGAGTAAACGGTGCTGAATGGCGTCATCGTGAACTCCACAAACTATTCGGTCCCACAACATATCATTTAGTGCGTCTCCGAAGTCACAATGTTCTGTCAACTGCTTCAACTTCGCTATATAGGTTGCGATGGGGCCCTAACTCTGGAATTAAACTTAAGCCTCTGCATTATTATGGATGGCTTTGGCTGGAAATGCATTTTCGCGAGGTCCATTAAATTCGTTAAAGGACTTAGAATTGGGCACGTTCGGGGCCGTCAGGCTGTGCATGAGATTGTCTTGCTACCACATACACTCAAAGGGATTGCTTTCCACTTCTCCTCTACAGTAATTCCATTTGCTACAAAATAAAAACCAAGGTACTCTACGCTCTGGCTCCAGTCTTCCGTAGTTGCGCCAAAAGGATCAATTCTGCCAGAGCGTGGCATGGCTGGTGAGTAGTCTTTTCTTTTTTCTTAGGATTCGATGTACTCACGTTAACAAGGTGAGATGCAGCGTATGAGCCACTTTGCCCTCATCACCAAATGTAATGGCTTGATGTACTGGACTGGTTTCAACAAGAAACAGATCAACTTTACTACAGAGAGCTTTCCAGATGCTGCCGGCTTGAACAGGTCCACAACAGGAAGTCCCCACCCCCCGCCCAGATTACCCCCGCTTAGGCCTCATTGGTTGAAGCCTCCAAGAGCAATCATGTGACCCCTGATAGCCAGTAGGAGAGACTGTACTTTAAGTTACTGCACTAATTAATTTTCCTATTTGTTTAAATTCTTCTCTCCTCTCCCTCTCCCCACTGTCTAAGCTTCGTTTTGCTTGTACCTTATCACCCATTTGGGATTTGTCTCTATCTGCCTCCTCAAGAAGGCTGCACCACAAGCCTTCAGTTCAATTCATTCATCCCTTTCTCTGTCCCACTCCCACATGAGAGTCTATTTTTTTGTTCCACTAGTTCAGTTTATTGACTCAGTTTATTTAAAATTTATAACTGCAAGACCCAAAATAGCAGTGACATGAAAGAGTTTAATTTGAAAAAAGGTAAACCATCAGTAAGAGTACCAGTTGAGCCAGCAAACTTGTTAATGAAACACTGGGGCCCTGTGTACCTTGATCAGGCCCTCCTGCCTCCACCCGCCTCTAACAAGTGGGTCTCTCAGACATTACTTCTTTGAGCTCTGTTCTTCCTCCACTCCACAACTCCTCTGAGCACTCCCAAGCCAGTATAAATGCAATAGAAAAAAACACTCCATCATATTAGTAAAAATGTTTTGAAATGATTCAATAATGTAATTAGCTTGCTGAAGCAAAGAGTTGTATCAATATAAACAAGGAGGGGTAGAAGAAGCTGAAACCTGCACCATTCATAGACATGAAGGTCAACAGGTTTGATGAAGGATTCAAAGTCATGATAACACAGTTTAACGACGTGCAATAACAGAGACTGCATATGTGGAATTGGGTGCAATATATTAGCATGGATAGAGGATTGGTTAGTAGGCATAAATGGGGCATTTTCAAGTCAGCAGGTTGTGACTAGTGGAGTGCCGCAAGAATGTGGAAGGGTCATGAGGAGTCGAAACGTCAACTCTTTTCTTCTCCGCCGATGCTGCCAGACCTGCTGAGTTTTTCCAGGTCATTCTGTTTTTGTTTTGGATTTGCAGCATCCGCAGTTTTTTTTGTGTGTGTGTGTGTGTGTGTGTGTGTGTGTGTGTGTGTGAAATGAGGGGAAATTACTTCACTCAAAGGGTTGTGAAACTTTGGAATTCTCTACCTCAGAGCATTATGGATGCTCCATCGTTGAATACATGCAAGGCTCGGATAGACAGATTTTTGGTCTCGACGAATCAAGGGATATGGGAAGAGGATGGAAAAGTAGAGTTGAAGCTCAAGATCAGCCATGATCATATTGAGTTGTGCAGCAAGCTTGACAAGCAGTATGGTCTACTCCTACTCCTATTTCTTGTGTTCTTGTACCTTGTGTGAATGCAGAAAGGAACTGCAATATAGAACACGCTGATTTTCACAGCTAAACAGAGCTGTAGGCAGATCCGTAGGTTGATTATTCTTCCCAAGATTATTGATTCTATGACTGGATGTCTTGCAAATTCAATGTGGTTATTAAGCGTTCTGAGCTCACATGCATACTGTTACTTGATGATTCTGTAACCTAATATTGTCAATTAAAGCAAGATTTCTCTTTCAGTACTTCTTTTTCTCTCCGACATTTTAGTTGCTTTCTCAATGCCCTGAGGACAAGGAAGCAGATGACAAAAGATAGACTGCATGTTTAATTAAAAGTGGGGGAAAAAAATCATTCTTTTCCACCATCTGTCTCAACAGACTGTCACAACAGGCATCAAGTTAGCCTGCAACATATCCACTTCACAGCAGAAACTAAAGCCGCTTTTAAATTGCTCTTGAGTCGCAACATGAAAACAAACTCACCTATTATTTAAGGTCAGCAGCCCAGAAGACACGTTTTTTTTAAACTGGTTCTTCCAAGGGCCAATAAATCCACTGTTCCAGCAGCAGTAACAACCTACATTTATATAACTTCTTAAATGTAGGAAATAGTCTCAAGGCACTTAAATTGTACTTATGCAGCGCTTTAAAATAATAAAGTATCCCAAGGCACTTCACAGGAGCATTATAAAGCAAAATCTGACATCAAGTCACATAAGGAGATGTTAGGTCAAAGTAGAAGATTTTAAGGAATATCTTAAAGGGAGAAAGAGAAGGCAGGGAGGCTTGGCGAGCGAATTACAGAACTTAAGGTCTAGGCAGCTGAAAGCATGACCAGCAATGTTGGAATGATTAAAATCTGGATATTTAAAAGGCCTAATTAGGTGGCATAGATATCTACAGAGGATTATGGGACTGGAGGAGATTAGAGACATAGAGACAGGCAAGGCAATGAAGGGCTTGGAAAGAAAAGTTTAATATCGAGGCCTTGCTTAACCAGCAGCCAGAGAGCACAGGGTGATGGCAAACAGAACTTGGTGAAAGTTAGGACACAGGCAGCAGAGTTTTGGATGAATTCAAGTTTCAAGGAGGGTAAAACGTGGGAAGCAGTCAAGCAGTACATCAGAATAGTCAAGTCCAGAGATAACAACGGCATAGATGGGGGTTTCAGCAGCAAATGAGATTAGGTAAGAATGGAGCCAGAAATCACCCTCTTAAATGATAGTGCGGAAGTGGTCAAAGGCTCATCTCAGGGTCAAATATAACTCATCCTCAGACAGTTGCCAGGGAGAGGAAGTGAGTTGGTTGCTAGTCATAGATTAGCACAGCATAGGAGGCCTTTCAGCCCACTGGGTTTGTATCAGTTCTTTTGAAAAGCAATCCAGTGATTGCCACTCCTCCACTCTTCCCCCATAGCCCAGTTTGCAGCAGAGACTGATGGCAATGACTTCAGTCTTCCCAATATTTAGTTGGAGAAGATTTCTGTTCATCAAGGACTGGATATTGGCCAAGCCAATTTAGAGATTGTAGGAACAGTCAAGAAAGATAAAGTTGGCTGTTGTCAGCATACATGCGAAAAGTATCAGTATTTTCAAATTATGGATGGAATCGTCCTAGATTTGCATTAAGTGCGGTAGAGGGCGGTGAAAAGGATGTTTTACCCGCTGGCCACTATGGTAGCTTTTCATGCCATATCGTCACATCCCACCTCATCAATTATGCATTTCCGCGAAACACACCGGTTGGATGGCGGGCAGGCTCTGATTCACCCGCCACCTCGCTGCTTCATCACGCCAGGCGCCATATTTAAAGTGAAGCTGCGTGCACACTTCTCAGTGCTTCCAGCCCAGGACTGCTGCAAAGAAGACATGGCCCTGACACCACCAACTCTTACACACACCCTCACATCTCCATCAGGCTCATATCCACTAGAGCTCACATCCTCATCCCATCCATGTCTCCACTTACCACACAAACATTCCACGCAGTGCCATGTGTCTTGATCACACTCTCTCCATCTGTTATCATGCAGGTGAAGCTAGCTCACATCAGCAGGGTGGGGTCCCAGACTGGGGATGGAATGGCCCTCATTAGACCCCTCACTCACTTTGAGGAGTGTGCCATCATGGTGAGGGTGTGGACTGTGCCTGCGGCAACACTGAGGTTGGCGGCAAATACCCTTGTGAGGATCCTGCACCACATCATCCCTCCCTCAACATAACCCTGTGAGTGCTCTCTCTCCTGCTTTTGACTCTGCTGGCATGTACTACTTATCTCCACTTCAGTTCACGGGGAGCTCTGCCAAGCAACAGACACCCTCAGTCAGCCAGTCCCTCAGCTCCAGCCATATCCTCAACTCCAACCAAAAGGATGCCTCATCCAATGAAGAGCTGGAAATAAGCAGACTGGAAGACCCATGACAGCACTTACCCACACCCTGCACCAGTGCAGAGTGCAGAGCAGGCTCAGGTTCACAATTTGGTGGTCACGGCATGGGCATGTGTCAGCAGCAGCAGGATGCAGGTTCAGGCGAGCACCCCGGTACTCAGAGGACTGCTGGGGAAGAGGTATCTGTGAGGTCCATGTCAGATGACGAGCCTCTGGATTTGGCCTTCCAGCTCACTGTGGAGAGTCAGCAGGGGGAATATCATGCAGAGCTGTTAGAAGTCCTCAACAGAGTGGCATGTAAGTAGGAGGAGTGCATCCGCCTGCTCTCTGATGAAGTGGCGCCCAAATGTGTGTGTATGGAGGTCTCCATGGGAGGATGGCGGATGCCACGAAGACTCTGGTCCAGCAGAATGTGGAGATGTGCGCAGACTTGCACTCCATTGCAGCAGCCATGGATGAGTTCCTGCTGTGGCAACGTGAAAGGGAAAACGGGGCACCTCAACATCCCCAAGGTGCTCTTTCCCCTCAAGGTGTCAGGCCAGAGCCCTCAGGCACCCGAAGGGGGGAGGACCGGCAGATGGACATCACTGGGTCATCCACTCAGGAATCTCAGAGGCTGTCCTCTCCCTCCAAGTCCCTTTGCCTGTGATCCCCTCAACCTCGTCCTCTATCACTGCAGAGGGAGCAGTTGTCCCACAGGAGGACAGCCAAAGCAAGCCTCGACTCTCCGGAGAACCCACGCTAAAGTCATCAGAGGCAACAGGGCCAACCATTGCACAGACTGTCTCCACCCCTACTGCAGATGTCAGGGAAGCACCTGGGAGTCTAAGGTGCTCAAAGTCAAGAAATTCTGATCGCAGTTGTTTTGTCACTTTACAATCTGAAAATATATTCACTTTCACTGAATAATGTGTAATGGTGCCTTTCAACTTCATTGACAGGCTTCATGAGTCCTCTCACTGCACCCACCCTCACCCCCCTCTCCACTAGCAGTTCAGCTGCGCACAGCCGGCCCCACAAGTGATTCTGGAGGGAGAAGTGTGTGTGTGTGTGTGTGTGTGTGTGTGTGTGTGTGTGTGTGTGTGTGTGTGTGTGTGTGTGTGTGTGTGTGTGTCAGAGCCTTTCGGAGCCCCGTGCAAGCATTCTCCCATGCGTGCAGATCCTTCCCAAATTGCACTCATCTCACTGTCCTGGGCATTTTCAATGCTGCCTGCTGGGGTTCACTTTCAGTTGACCATCTGAGTTGACCTGCCTCTCTGCCCACACACTGATCGCACTCCCATTCAGCACCTGTTCTCACCCACCATGGCTCTCATTTCACTTTCAATTTAGTCAGTGTGGGAACTCCTTCCCCCACACCTTAGTCCTTCTCCCTCCCTGACTCCCTCCTCCATCCTTCCCTCTTCTGCCACCCTTACTCCTTCCCCTCTCCAGCCTCCTCCACTGGGACTCCTTCCTTCCCCCCCCGGACTTCTTCCTTCCCTTGCACATTCCACCATCCTGACACCTACCTCCCCAGTTGCTGTCTTCCCCAGCCCCCCCATGCCTCCTCCTCCCACGTACTCCCCCCACCTCCCAACCTCACCCCTCCAACACCTTCGTTACCCCCCACTCACCTCCCCAATATCTTTGTTACCCCCCCCCAAACCCACACCACTCCCCAATTGCTTTGTCCCCCCAACCACCCCAACATGACCCCCACCGACACCTCTTCCTCTCCCAGTCGATCCTAGATCTTCCTCTCCCATTCCCCACTGAAGAACACCTTCCTCTCCATCCCCTCAACCATCATCCTTTGTGAGCAGACCCTCAACAGTGACTTTCCCCCTTCCATGCACTGCTTAACGCAGAGCCATGTCCATGAGAATCTACCCAGCATGCCATGGACGTTCCTCCAGGGTCCCATTGCTGTTGGGCTCCAGCATCTTCTGCTCCTCAGATGTCCACGATGTGAGCAAGGCCCTAACGTTAAGTGCTGACTTCTGCATGTCACACTTGTCAAGACATATTCTGCAGCAGTGTGTTTTCCCACCAATGTGGACGGATGATCCAGTATGGGGGGGGGGGGGGGGCCTTATAATGATAGCCAGATGTATTACAATGAGGTTCCCGATATCCGACAGCAGGAAACACAGCCCGCTATTGTTGGTCAGAGCGGACGATTGCAAACTGGTTTCACGACGTCATGAAATCAAATTTTGATCTCCTCACCACATTGTCTGCCCACGCCACCGAACACACCCAACGCCAACGGGCACAGAAATTTTCACCCTATATCACTAAGGGGCAGCATGTAGATGAGAAACAGAAGGACACTCAGAAATAAGACGATGCAAAGTCAATTGAGGAGACTTTAGCAGGGGTGGCTAAAAGCTTGGGCAAGGAGGTAGTTTTGAAGGAAGGTCTTAAAGGAAGAGGGTAAAACAGAGAAGTGGAGAAGCTCAGGCAGGGAATTTCAAAGTTTGAGCTTTAGACAACTGAAAGCACAGACACCAACAATGAGGCAAGGGCAGGCAGAATGCAGAAAACGCCAAAGTAAAAGGCAAAAGAGCTCGGTGGGGGGATGAAGGTTTGAGATTAGATGGTGCAGTAGCGTTTTTGTGGGGTGAAGGTATGAATGGATTTAAACACAGATGGAATTTTAAACTGGATCTGTCGTAGAACTGGGGGCCAGTATAAGTATGGGACACAGGATGCTAAGCGAGTGGAACCAGGTGCAGGACAGTTTGCAGAGTTTAGAATAAGCTGAACTTCAGAGGGTGCAGGATGGGAGGCTAATTAGGCAGGCATTGCAACAGTTGAGTCTAATGGACTTAAAGGCACAGATGAGGGCTTCAGCAGCATATGGACTGGGGTAAGGGCAGTTATGGAGGGCCACAAAAGAGATCTTTGTGGCCATCGAGTAGTCCAGCATAGGGGACTTTCAGCCCACTAGGTTTGCACTGATTCTTTTGAAAAGCAATCAAGTTATTCCCAGTCTCCCCTATAGCCCTGCAAATATTTTCTTTTTCAAGAATTTCTCCACTTCACTTTCAAATATTACCATTGAACCTTTACCCACCACCATACTGGCAGTGCATTCCAAATCTTAAATACTTGTGTGAAGGAGTTTTTCTCATGTCGCCTCTGATTTTTTTTGTCAATCATTTTCAATCTTTACCCTCTAGTTATTGACCCTTCAGCCACTGGAAATTGTTTATCTTTATTTGCTCTAAACACTTCTTCATTTTAAAAACCTCTATCAAATCTCCACTTAGCCTCCCTGCTACAAGGAGAATAAATCCAGCTTCTCCATTCTCTCTACATAACTGTAATCCCTCATGCCAAAGCCATTTTAATAATTCTCTCCCATACTATTTCCAAAGCCTTCATATCAAAGTGCGATGCCCAAAATTGGAGGCAATACTCAAACTGGAAGGTTTTCTCTGTGATGGAGAAGATATAGGTTTGGAGACACACCTTAGGACTGAACAGAACACCAAAGCTGCAAATAGTCTGATTCATCTTAAGATAATGACCAGAAAAGAAGACAGAATTGGGGTGAGGGGAGAGTGCTTGTGGCAGTTGCCAGAGATCATGGCTTTGGTATTGAACTAGAGGAAATTGCAGCACATCAAATATCCTATGTTTTTAGAAAGCAGCTTGACCACACAGGCAGTCGAGAAAAGTAGTGGACAGAATTAGTTGACACCAGTGTGCGTGTGGAAATTGATTCCATGTCTTCAGAAGATATTGCCAAGGGACAATATGGAGATGGGGGACTCCGGAGTTAAAATTGCATGGGCAAAAAAAGAGAAGCCATTGTCAATGCTCTGACTATGATCAAATAAATAAGAGACTAAAACAAGCAAGTGCCTTCACACGGAGCTGGATAACAGAAGCAGCATATTATAGGAGGATGTTAAAATTAACTGTGTCAAAGACTGCAGAAAAGTCAAAGAGGATGGTAAAGGATAATGTACCATCATATTCACAGTACAGATGCAACATGCTGATGCCACTGATCAAACTGTCACAGTAAATCTATGTAACACTCAAACTACCCAGTCACAGCACAACCAATTTATACAAAGGCTAATTGCATAATCTACCAATGAGATCACTCTCCCAAGAAACCAGCTGCAATCTAAATAAAAGGAGCTTAAAATAGTCTTCAAGATTCTTAAAACTCAATCCAATTTTTTCTGCCACAAGGTGCTCCCTGTCTCAACAGCCCCCAAAAAATTCAAATTATCTTTTCTCCAGCACCTAATATGTCATACTTCACCAACAAAAGAAGTACACATCATATTCTTCAGGATTAGCCAAGACGGCTTGTGACCAAATGCTCACAAGTGTAACACTGATTCATGGTGCAATTTACCCTTCCAAACCTGTGTCAATGCACAGTGCCCTACTTGCAACTTCCCTCAACGATCCGGCTATTAACAGGAGGGGAGGGGGTGCAAGACAGAACTGGGGTCCTGCCAGATAACAAATTTGGTGAATATGGGCCAGAAATTTGTTACGACACAGCCTTGTATTAACATTCCAGATAGTGAAAGCTGCTACAAGGAACCAGGATGAAAGCAAAATACTGTGGATACTAAAAATCTGAAATGAAAATGGAAAATGGTAGAAGCACTCAGCAGGTCAGGCAGCATCTGTGGAGAGGGAAACAGAGTTAATGTTTCAGATGAAAAGTCATTGCCCTGAAATGTTAACTCTCTCTCTCTCCATAGATGCAGCCTTACCTGCTGTGTATTTCCAGCACGTTTTGTTTTTTATTATACAAGGAACAAGATTTTGCTTTGGAGACAATAGATTGTTTTCCCATTCCTCAGAGTAACCCTTCATAAGCATTGCACAGCATTAACCACTGAAATATAGGCTCCATATCATGTCACATACATCAGTTTAGTTATTCATCATAGGGTTAAAAAGATCAATCATGTAGGGTGTCCAATTTCTGTAATATGAATCTCAAAACAATTTCATCTTAAAGCTAGGTAGCTGGAGTAAAACAAAAACACATGCTAATACATTTCAAAGAAGCTCAGTCCATTCCCAGACATTACTGATTAAAATCAAAGGTTGATGAACAAAACATGAAACATAACATGTTAGAAGGGATCTACCTGCTTAAAGTCATGTTGTAACAAAGGAACAGAATTTTCCAACTGCACCTCCTCAGTATTCTTAAGGCAGCAGTGAAAAGCAATCCTTCGCATTGTGTCCCAGGGAAGTAACTTGAAGTACACACATCACAGTCTGGCAATGCCTACTTTTTTTGTTAAGTCCTTTGATCCAAACTGAATGTGAAGCAGTATGTTCACCTTTCAATACTCAACAGAATGATGCAAATTCACGACTTACACCCTCCTAATCCAGTCTGTTGCGGGATTGGTTAGTGCTCTGACCCAAAAGACTCCGCAGGGTTATTCAAATGTCAGCATTAGTTTCCAACACATAACTGAACACCAATACAGCAAGACATTACTGATAAGCCTTTGCTCATCAGGAGATAGCCTGGCTCCTACTAATCCCATTTTTTTTTTATCATTTGGGGATCAAACATACACCACAACCCGGTAAGGCATATCATCTCAAGATAAATCGACATGTCAATGTTTTTTTATGATTTATAAAAATCCTGCTGCAAGATGACACAAAAAGTAAAAGGTAATTCATAGATTGTCAGCTCAGTAACTACCAGACTTCTTTTTGGAGATCACAAACCGATTTTTGACTTTGATGCTGTATTATTAAGTAAGCCGAGTGAACACTAGTAAGCACTGCAAGGGTTACAAGATAATGAGAGTAGAAGCAACTATGGTCTGAGCCACTGATTTATAGAATTAAATAAATCAAAACCTATTGCTATTCCAGTGAATTCTAACATTTTTACACTGTTTGGGGATTGCATTTTGCAATCCTGTCTATATTTTTGAACATCCTTTGTAAAGGAGTAGCTTTAGTTAAGAGGGTAAACTGAGAGTTGTAAAATGTGTCAAATTTTAAAATGAATTTAAAAGGATCATTCCTCCTTCTTTCACCAACCCCAGCAACAAGAATCAACCCAGAGCTAATCCCCATAACGTTATTTCCCCAACAACATAAGCCTGTGTTTGAAAATCATTACATTTGAGACCATATTTCAAGTTTGTCTGTTTATTTTCAGATGTGCTTGATGTTGAATGGTATTCCCTCTCACAGAGCTGAGATCTACAATCTTGTTTGTTCCCCACTGAACAACAATCGCTCCATCGCCCCTCATCCGAACAAGTCGTGATCACAGCCAGTATCCCTCCACACTCCAAGTAAACAGGCTAACATATGCAACAGACAGAAATTTAAGCAAAAAAAAAAATCAGAAGCCCAGGGGTGCATTACATTGACAAACTCTTTGTGAGGGAAGAGTAGAAGAATGCAAATGTTTAGCCTTGGCAGACAAAGCAGACAGGAAATGATCTGTAATTCTTCCCCCAAGTAGAAATCATGACCTCCTTTATAAGCACAACTTTCCACCAGTTGAATCAGAAACAATTCATGCCTCTTTCAGCCCCTACCCAAGGGCAACTTGCACCACCCACTAACCAAAATCAAAACAGATAAACAGAAATTAAGATAAAGGAAAAGAAAGTGTACTTATGACAGGTGTCAGGTAGAAAAGATAATTGGGAACCAAGAGGAATACAGAATGTTCAAAGGGAGGTGAAAAAGCATGTTAGAGAAATGAAGGATTATGAGAAAAGATTATGAGAAAAGACTGGCAGCCAACATAAAGGGGAATTCCAAAGTCTTCTATAGGCATACAAATAGTAAAAGGGTGGTAAAAGGAGGAGTAGGGCCGATTAGGGACCTAAAAGGGAACTGACACATGGACGAAGGCGCCATGGCTGAGGTGTTAAATGAATACACTGCATCCATCTTTACCAAGGAGATAGATGCTGCCCAAGCCATGGTGACAGATGAGGAAACTCTGTCAGTAGAAGCATTCAAAATTGATAAGGAGGAAGTGTTGAATAGATTGTGTCGGTACTTAAAGTTGACAAGGTACCAGAACTGGACGAGATGCATGCAAGGATATTGAAGGAAGTGAGAATGGAAATTGCAGGGGCACTGGCCATAATCTTTCAGTCTTCCCTAGACTCAGGGGAAGTGCCAGAGGACTGGAGAATTGCAAACATTACGCCTTTATTCAAAAAAGGTTGTAAGGCTATTACAAACCGGTCACTGTAACTTCAGTGGTGGGCAAGATTCTAGAAACAATTATTCGGGATAGAATTAGTAGTCACATGGAAAAATATGGGTTGATAAGTAAGAGCCAGAATGGATTTCTATGGGGGAAATAGTGTTTAACTAATTTGCTGAAGTTTTTTGATGAGGTAACAGAAAATGTCAATGAAGGTAATACTGTTGATGTGGTGTACATAGACTTTCAAAAGGCATTTGACACAGTGCCACACAACAGATTTGTGAGAAAAGTTATTGCTCATGGAATAAAAGGGATAGTAGCAACGTGGATATAAAATTGGTTGAAAAATAGGAAGCAAAGAGTAATGGTCAATGGATATTTTTCAGGCTGGAGCAAGGTTTGTAGTGGAGTTCCCCAGGGGTTGGTATTGGGACGCTTGCTTTTCCTGATATTCATTAATGATCTAAATCCTGATGTGCAGGGGACAATTTCAAAGTTTGCGGATGATATGAAGCTTGGAAGCATTGTGAACTGTGAGGAGGACAGTGCAGAGCTTCAAAAGGACATGGACAAATTGGTGGAGTGAGCAGATAGGTGGCAGATGAAGTTCAATGTGGAGAAGTGTGAGGTGATGTATTTTGGTAGGGAGAACATGGACAGACAATTTAAGATAAGGGGTGAAATTTTGAAGGGGGTGCAGGAGCAGAAAGACCTGGGTATTTTTGTGCATAGATCACTGAAGGTGGCAGGAGAGTCAGAGAGGGCAGTTAATAAAGCATATACAAATAATATAGTATCCAAGGCTTTGTTAATAGGGGCATAGAGTACGAGAGCAAGGGGGTTATGCTGAATTTATATAAAGCACTCATCAGACCACTGTTGGAGTATTGTGTACAGTTCTGGTGCCACATTTTCAGAAGGATGTGAACACATTGGAAAGAGTACAGAAGAGGTTTACAAGAATGGTTCCAGGGATGAGAAACTTCAGTTATGAAGATACATTGGAGAGGCTAGAACTGCTCTCCTTGGAGAGAAGAAGGCTAAGAGGAGATTTGATAGATGTTCAAAATCATGAGGAGGCTGGACAGAGTGGATAGGGAGAAGCTGTTCCCACTCATAAAAGGATAAAGAACAAGAGGATACAGATTTAAAGTGATTTGCAAAAGAAGCAAATGTGACGTGAGAAAAAACTTTTTCACACAACTAGTGGTTTCGGTCTGGACTGTACTGCCTGGGAATGTGATGGAGGCAGGTTCAATCGAGGCATTCAAGAGGGTATTAGATGATTATTTGAACAGGAACAACGTGCAAGGGTACAGGGAAAAGGCAGGGCAATGGCACTAGGTCATAATGTTCATTTGGAGAGCCGATGCAGACATGATGGGCCGCATAACCTCCACTGTGCCATTAAATTCTGTGAAAACATTAACCCTCCATAGCATGCCCCCATCAACAAGAAATGCTCTTGATGGTAATAGCCAACCAAAATTGTAATTTAAATTTGCATTTTACTAGTAATGTATAATACCATAATAAAGCTATGCTCAAGGTCCAAATTCTTTTCTTTTTAAAACTGTTTATGCAAGGTCATGGCATAGCAGTAGAAACCTTTAAAACAACTCAATTAGGCAGTGGGAGTTTTCTGAACTTGTCAGGATTCCTTGGGTTAAGTTATCTCAATATCCATCTGAAACCATGAATTCTATATCAGCATCTGACCTGCTCTTGCAACCACAGTATTCATATGGCTGGTCCAGTTCCGTTTCTGGTCAATGGTAATTCCCAGGGTATTGATAATGGGGATTCAACGATGGCAATGCCATTGAATGAGGAGATGGTTAGATTGTCTCTTGTTGGAGATGGTCATTGCCTGGCACTTGTGTGACATGGATGTTACTTGCCATTTATCAGCCCTAGCCTGAATATTGTCCAGATCTTGCTGCATGTGGTCATGAACTGCTTCAGCATCTGAGGAGTTGTGAATGGTGCTGAACATTGTGCAATCGTCAGCGAACATCCCCACTTCTGACCTTATGATGGCGAGGCAGTCAGTGATGAAGCAGCTGAAGATAGTTGGGCCGAGGACACTGCCCTGAGGAACTCCTGCAGTGATGTCCTAGGAGTGAAATGATTGACCTCCAACAACCACAACCATGTTCTTTTGTGCTAGACTTGACCCAAACCAGCAAAGTTTCCATGCCCCCCAACCCCCCACCCCCGATTCCCACTGACTCCAGTTTTGCTCGGGTTCCTTGATGCCACACTTGGTTAAATACTGCCTTAATGTCACCTTCACCTCACCTCTAGAATTCAGAGCTTTTGTTCATGTTTGGACCAAGGCTATAATGATTCAGAGGCCGAGTAGCCCTGACTGAACTCAAGCAGAGCATCACTGAACAGGTCATTCCTTCAATCTGTTTGGTTGAAAAACTTCACTCTTGTTTGTCCTGACCATTGTCATTACAGATTCCCTATACAGGATGCTGCGCTGGAACAGATGCCTGATGACTGCAAATCTCTACTCTAAAACTGGTCAAATCTTTGTGGACAGCTGTTGGCTAGATCAATAGCAATTTCTTTCACTGCTGACCACAAAATTCAGGCTGCTAAAAGCCTACATTGGGTTAAGGGAAATAAAAATCCAATCCTCTTTAAAATACACTGCTACTCAGAAAGAAAACCTTCCAAACTAAATTCTGTCAAAATTACATTTACAATTCTATTCATGCCCAATAAAATTAATGACATCCTTTCAGGGAATAGACATTTGCACTCAAAAGAAAAATGCAATATGTTAACATCTCTTTCAATTTAAATTAAGTGGATCTTTATGACAGTCAGATTTAATTCAATTCAGGCTAGGGAATTTTCAGGTTGGGGGGGTGGGGAGGGCATTGACAAACATGATGAATGAGCAGAGAAACAAATAATTTATAGCACATCCACCTTGAAAGACATCAAATAATGGAGGGATGTAACTATTAAACAAGTTTTTCAACTTCCAATCAACTAACTGCTTTTCAAGTTCCACAATGCTGTTCATGAGCAGACTGACATATAGCATCATGCTAAAAACTCCACCCATAAATATTATGGGAAATGATCAACATCTAGATTCAACTTATAGATCAGCTGTGTAACCTTCAGCTTTTGTTGTATTCTAATAGGTTACTCTATTCACTAATTAATGGTTAATAGAAAAGGTTTTAGATCTCTGTATTTCTAATAGAGAACTTAATCCTGCAGAACTGTTTCTATTCTGCAGTGTTATGCTTTAAATTTTGATAGACCCAAATCAAATATGAGTTTAGTTTGCTCGCATAGCACTGCCTGAAAAATAGCAGCCGACGGCATCAATTGTGTTTGACCCCACGCCTACTCTCAACTTTCTGCTGCTAGAGGCATGAACTTTGTCTGCTTTGTAGTGCCACACTGCTGCTCAAATTTAAAGCAACCCTGACAACAAACTAATATAAATACAGCTTAAAATATCAACAAATTGAGACAAACAGAATTCAAAAATTTGGACAAATAAGATTGGGGAATTTGGTGTGAATGTTCTGACAATGTGAACACTGGGAGGTAAGCAAGGATTAAGCAAGCAACTACCCTTCATGAGTGTTTTCAACCAATTCTCCTTTCACATTTGTCAATGCACCCATACAATTATCTTCCCATAATGGGAGGTATAATAACCAGTTGCAGGAAGCAGCAATGAGAATTGTCACATAATTTGGATCATTTCGGTTACCTGAAGACCTTAAAAATACAGGAATAACAAAATACAAACTCTCATATTTTTCATAATCTATCTTGTGCTCAAACAAGTAACTAAATGTTTATTAGTACTCATGTAAGCAGAAGTTTTATACTATAGGTGTTAGCCTGCTTTTTGAGAGTGTTAGTGCTTGAGCCACAGCAATTTTAAGCACAAGTAAATGATAAACAGGTATTTATACAGCATCTTTGATATCAGGCTTGGGCTGATAAGTGGCAAGTAACACTGGCGCCGTACAAGGCAATGACCATTTCCAAAAAGAGAGAATCTAACCATCTCCCTTTGACATTCAATGGCATTACCATGGCTGAATCCCCCACTATCAACATCCTGGGGGTTACCATTGATCAGAAACTAAACTGAGCCAGCCATATAAATACCGTGGCTGCAAGAAAAGGTCAGAAACTGGGAATTCTGCAGTGAGTAACTCAATTCCTGACTCCTCAAAGCCTGTCCACCATCTACAAGGCACAAGTCAGGAGAGTGATGGAATACTCTCCACTTGCCTGGATGAGCGCAGCTCCAACAACACTCAAGAAGCTCAACACCATCCAGCACAAAGCAGCCCGCTTGATTGGCACCCTATCGATCTTCAACATCTACTCCCCTCACCTCTAACGCACAGTAGCAGCAGTGTGTACCGTCTACAAGATACTCTGCAGCAACTCATCAAGGCTTCTTCGATTACATCTTTGAAACAATAATGACAAGAGTAGCAGACGCACAGGAACACTGCACCTTCCAAGCCACTCACTATCCTGACTTGGAAATATATCGCTATTCCTTCAGTGTTGTTGGGTCAAAATCTTGGAATTCCCTCCCTAACAACACTGTGGGTGTAACTACACCACATGGACTGAGTGGTTCAAGGTGGCGGCTCACCACTACCTTCTCTCTGGCAATTAGGAATGGGCAATAAATGCTGGCCTAGCCAGCGAAGCCCACATCCCATGAAATAAAAAAAATGGCCAAGGCACTTCACAGGAGTATTATAAAGCAAAATTTGATCCACGTACTGAGATATTAGGGCAGCAGATCATAAGCTTTGAAGTATCTTAAAAGGGGTAAGGAGAGGTAGAGAGGTTTAGGGAAGGAATTCCAGAGCTCGAGGCAGTGCTTCCCAAACTTTTTCCCCACTGTGACCCAATTTAATACTTGAGAATGGGAACAGCCCCTGGTCCAGAGTGAGAGCTGAGGGGGAGAGTGGGGGGAAGGGTTGTTGAGTGGACAGGAAAGAGGGCTGTTGAGCATGGTAGTTAATTGTTCTGCAGGGGGTGATGGGGGATTTGTCATGCAGGGAGGCCAATGGTTTTGCCCAGAACTGTTCTGAAGATTCTCATGGGGCCTTGGAGCTAAGAATAGCACACGCATGTGTGTGTAATGGAGCACCAGCATCAATCCCAGCACTGTCCCACCAGATTTTCTGCTGAACAGTGTCCATTACTGCCTTGGAGCTCCCAACCAATCTCAAGTGATCATCTCAGGACCCCAACATGGATCAAGATCCACAGTTTGGGAACCCCTGGTTTAAGTTCTTGGCAGCTGAAGGCACGGCAATCAATGGTGGAGCAATTAAAATCGGTTTATTCACAAAATCAGAATTAACAAAGCACGGATATTCGAGGGTAGTGGGGCTGGAGGATACAGATATGGTGGAATGGGGCTAGACAATGAAAACAAAGACGACAATTTTAAAATCAAGACATTGCTTAACTGAGAACCAACGTACGTCAGCAAGCACAGGGGTGATGTGTGATTGGGTCTTGGTGCAACTAAGGACTCGTGCATCAGCATTTTGGACAACCTCAAGTTTACAGAGTGATAGTCCAGCCAGAGGTGCATTAAAATAGTCAAGTTTAGAGATAACAAAGGCAATGATTTCAGCAGCAAATAAACGAAGGTAGGAGCAGAGTCAGGCGATGTTACAGAGGTGGAAATAGGTGGTCTTAGTAACCGTGCAGCTATGTGCTTGGAAGGTCAGCTCAGGGTCAAGTACAACACCAAGGTTCCAATCTATCCAGTTCAGCCTCAGTCATTTTCCAGGGAGAGGAATGAAGTCTGTAGCTGGGGAACGAGATGGTGTGGGGGCTGAAGACAATTGCTTTGAAATTCTGAATATTTAATTGGAGGAAATTTCTGCTCATCCAGTACTGGATGTTGGATAAGTAGTCTGACAATTGAGAGACATTGGAGTCATTGACATTAACCCATTTTTTTTCCAATGCTGACCCACCTTTGTACACTTCCAGCATTTCTAGTTTTCATTTCAGATTGCCAGGATTTGCATTCTTCCTGCTTTGCTGATCAGAACTGTTCAAATGGCTTCAAGTCTGCTCAGCTGTGACAAATGACTGGAAAGAGTTTACATAAAGAATGAGATATGATCAGCGATGCACACACATCAACCAGTCATCAGAAAATGAACCATTACATAATTTTCTGTTGGCAAGAGCACAATGCATGATCCATTTGGAAGTGGCAACTAATAAGATGGGAAAATCAGAGTCTTAATAAGTTGAAAAGTAAACAACATTCGTGCAATAAAATCAATGCAGAACATTTCACACAAACTTAACATTATCTGGACTAAATAAAGTTACATCAACACTTGTAAGGTGTTCTATTTTATACAAAATAATACAACTCAGCATTAATATTTTAAGTGCTGTGTTTCGTCACTGACTCTCAAACTGCAGCTGTTCTGCACAAATGTAAAATTTTATTATACTCCGCAATCCAAAACCATGCTCACATACACTGTTCAGGTTCGTATATCAAGAACTCACTTGGTCGAGACATCAGTGATTCCATATAGCTCCTCTCATATTGTCATGATTTGGCAAAGGACTTCACAGCAAATCAATTATTTTGAAGCAGTTATCGCTGTTATAATGGAAAATATGGCAGCCAATACACCACTTACATACACCAAGGTCACACACACAGTGAAGTAACTGCCCAGTTTAATGGTGATGGCTAAGGGACAAATATTGGCCAGGACACCAGGAGAACTCAATATCCTTCTAACACTGTCCCTGAATGTTTTGCTTTAACTTAAACAGACAGGAACGAGGCCTCTGTTTAAAATAATTCAGCCAGAAGATTTTATCAGTGCTGCACTGGAATGGCAGAGCAATTTGATCACATAATCTAAGTTAAACAGGCCCAATTCCCCCAGTGCACCCAGATCAGTTTATAGTGGTTGAACATCCAATGCGGTCCAAACATATCTTTGTATTGTCTGCAAACTTGAATGTCTGTCCTTTTCTGAAGTAATTGTGTTATAATGGGAACATTGCATTATGTGCAACCAGCTCCTTTGTTCATTTGACTTAGTGGCAGCACTCATTTCCTGAGTCAGAAAGTCATGGGCTTAAGTCCTACTCCAGAGACACTGGGTAGAATTGTCCCCAAATTTGCACTTAGTACAATAGCGGGTGGGGGAAACAAAATCCCAAACCTGCTGCATTAATTATGCATTCCCAGGAAACACGCCATTTCAATGACAGGAGGGCTCTCATTCGCCTGCCATGCCCTCACCTCACCGCTCCATCATGCCAAGCACCACATTTAAAGTGCAGCCACGCGCACACTTCTCAGTGCTTTCAGCCCAGGACAGCTGCACAGAAGACAGGATGGCCCCAAAAGGCAAAAAGACTGCAGCAACCGCTTTCGTGATGCGTAACTCAAGCACTTTTTGGATGCTGTGAGGGCCTACCATGATGTCCCCTACCACTGCTCAGGCAACAGGAGGGGCAGCGGCATCACCGATCCAGCAATGGGAGGTGGTGGCAGCGGTGATCAGCACCAATGCCCTTCAAAAGAGGGCAGTCACCCAGTGTTGCAAGAGGATGAATGATCCCCTTCCTTCTGCCAGTGTAAGTCACTGATCTGATCACTCTCAGCTCACACACTCATAAACCCATCACACATCCACAGGGCCCTCACTCACTGTCAGTTTAAGGGACATCACCATTCACTCTCTCTCACACACTTTCATTGTCCTCATCCCATCCATGGGACCACTCAGCACCCACACAGAACAGGCATACTTATCATCTGGACTGGCAGGCATACTGCTTATACTCTCTCCATCTCGATCCATGCAGGACAAGCTGGCACAGAACAACAGGGAGAGGTCGCAGACTGGTGGAGGAATGCCTGAAATCAAGATCTTCAAGGACTTTGAAAACAGAGCTACTCGGCCACGATCTGGACCGGTCCTGTGCCAACGGTGAGGTCAGCAGTGCTGTACCAAATAAGGCTCCAGCAGTGCAACATCCATCAGACAACCAGGCTGTGAGTGATGTGTCCTGTTTCACAGGCCACTGCCATGCACTAATTATCTCCCCTTGCTTTTTCAGGCACATCCACCAAACAGCCAAGAGAGTCTACGATCCAGGGCCTCCAATCAAGCCCCGAAGGAAGCTCAGAAGAGGAATCCGCTGAAAACCTCCTTGAAGACCCATCACAGCGCTCACCTACACCCTCCACCAGCGCAGAGACACACACCTCGGTGGGATGTAGCTTTAGAGTAGCCTCAGGGTCACAATCTGTGAGCACATCACACTTTCTGATCCACAGCAGATGGCAGCAGGGGCTTCCCAAGTCCTCAACACTTGGAGGACTGCCAGGGGCCTGAAATTTGCTGAGTCCGAGTCAGGTGACGAGCCTCTGAACTCGGTCACGTCACAGCTGCTGGAGCTGCAAAGGCAAGCTCGGGAACATCAGGAAGGGATGTCCGCTGCACTCCTCAGGTTGTAAGGCTGGATGGAAGAGTTTGTCCGTCTTCATGTGGAGGTGATAACATCGGCATGCCAATGCACCGAGGTCAACACTGGCAGGATGGCAGCCGCCAGAGAGACCTTGGTCTGAGCCTCGCTCCTTCAATGCTGTGTGAGCTGATCTCCATCACCAACACCATAGTTGGCCTCCAACAGTCTGTATTCGAGAGGGGTGCTGGCCAGCTTGATTTCACTCTCACTGCCCCTTCTCCTCAAGGAGTTAGCTAGAAGCCCTCAGGCACCCATAGGGAGGATGATCAGCAGGTGTACCCCCCCACCCCCCCCCCCACAACTACCACCACCACCCCCACCCCCACCCCACCCCTCGGCCCCCGGGGCCATCCATCCAGGTGACTCTGGGAGTGTCCAGCCCATCCGAATCCCCTCTTCTTATGCCCTCAGCGGCTCCAGCTCCACAGGCCGAAGAGGGTGACACTGCCACACAGCAGGACCATGAAAACAGGCCAGGGCCCTCCAGAGGACACTTGTCAAGGTCATCACAGACAGGGTGTAGCAGTCAGCAGGCTGCCTCCACCTCTGCTGTGGATATTCGGGGAGCACCAAGACATAGCAACTAAGGTTAGGAAGGTTAAGAAGATGCAGTTGCACAGCCTGGGCACGGGTGTTAATCAGTTGTACATAATGTTCACTATTATAAATAAACTCCCAACGTCTCCGTGCCTATGGCTCCTTGTTCTGATGGGCAGTGTTTGTGTCACTCAAATGTGAAACCTTTCTGCACAAGATAAAGACAGGTGTCTCTTCCCTGTGCTCTGTGCAGCCTTCAGACCAAAGTGATGGTCCAACTTCACACTACCTGGAAACATTACTGATGCCTGCACCTTGATGGTGCTTGTCATTGCTGCCAGAATGTAGTGGGTAGGCATCATGGAGTTCAATCATTCTCTCTGTGTGCTCTCAGCACCTTTAAGGTGGGGCTGGCCCCCATCTCTTCAGCATCCATGGCCACTAACGTGTGCTCCTGAAAGGGTCAGGAGCTGAAGGCAGACAAAGGATCAGGTGCTTTTAAAGTTTCATGGCTGCAACTCCATAATATGATTCTGATCACAGAGTGCAAGCGAGCTGCCCTTGGCCAGACAGGAGTCAGGCATTCTCAGAGGCTATGTGAAGATCTATGGAGTGTCCACACTGCATGTCGTCATCCTCCTCCTGCAACTGAACGACTATTAGGGCCTCCACGCATCTCCATGACAGGAGCCTTAAGCCAGACTGGAGACAAATGTTCATAGTTGCAATGTGAGGATCTACAGTGTCTCCTCACTGCACGTCATCATCATCCTCCACAAATCTAGCAACAATGAGGGCCTCCCAAGCATGCCAGCCTCGTGTAGCCAGTGCGGGGTCCTCATCACCATCATCACTGCCTTCCAAGGCCTCCTCACCATCATCACCATTGGCGTCCTCCTCATCGGAGGAGACCTCCAGCTCCTGCATCTCCTCCTCAACCAACTCCTTTCCCCATTACAACACCAGGTTGTAAAGGAAACAGCAGGCAACAACGATGCATGACACCCTCTGTGGACTGTATTGCAGGGCTCCAATGGACCGGTCCAGACACCAGAACCTTATTTTCAGCATCCCGATGGTCTACCCCACCAAGTTGCAAGTTGCAGCATGAGCCTCGTTATACCGTTAGTCTGCTGCAGTCTGAGGTCGCTGTACAGATGTCATCAGCCACAGCCTCTGAGGGTAGCCCTTGTCCCCTAGGAGCCAACCCTGCAACCCTGGAAGATGTCAGGGCTATGACCAATTGAGGGTGTTGAAGGCATGGACACTCCCTGGAAACCGTGCGCAGACCTGCAGGATGCGTTTGTGGCAGTCGCACACTAGCTGAATATTCAGCGAATGGAAGCCCTTGCGCAGTTGACATAGTTGACTATTGCGATGGAGATCTGAGCACCACGTGAGTGCTGTCGATGACACCCTGCACCTGTGGAAAACCCGAGGTCTGGGCAAATCCAATCGCTCTTGTATCCTGGCTCTCTTGGCCCTGGGCAAAATGCACAAAGTTGTGTGACCTCATGAACGTATTTGTGGGTGGAGGCTTGTGATATTCCACAGAGGTCGCCTGTGGAGCCCTGAAAGGAGCCACTGGAATAAAAATAAAGCTCCGCGGTCACTTTCACGGCCATTGGCAATGGATGTCCTCCATGTCCCAGTGGCGGCAAATACTGCAGTAGCTGGCAGATGTGACCAACCAGTTCCCTACACATGCGCAGTCTTTGGAGACACTGATTCTCAGTCATCTGCACAAATGAATGGCGGCATCTTTGGACACTGGGTTTATCAACTAACCAACCCAATCAACGATGGCTCACCGCGGATCTTCAGGGGCATATGCAGGAGGCCCAGCCACCCCTTCTTGCTGAGGGTGCTGCTCCTCCCTTTGCATAGCCAGGCGCTTCCGTCACTCTCTTCTCTATCGTCTTCACTCTCTGTACATGATGAGGCATACAGCTAGTTCACCAGGCTCCTGATGTCCTCCTGCTGCAGGATGGAAGAGTGAGGCGCGTAGGTTAGCTTGGGTATACCAAGAACCTCTCTTGTTAAATCTGAAGGCCCCATAACAGATCCTGGAGAGTGCTGACCACCACTTGGATGGCCAGAGTTCAGTGCACTGCATGACTGCCCGAAATCCATCTTTCTCTGCCCCACTCTGCCTGACCAATTGGCAGCAGCTTTGCCCATTGGACTACAAGCTGTGCCCCATATGTGCTTCTGTACTACCTTCAACTGCAGGGCAGCCCTTGCCCCTCCCCCCCAATGCGCCTCAACCTTGAAGTCATCGATGGGCTGAGTGGACAGTTGCAAACAATTTCTGCTCTTCTTGCCATATTGTTCGCTCATGCCACCAAGCACGGCCAATGCCAGCAGGCACAGAAAATTCCTCCCACTGTTAGAGGAGCCATTAAACCGAAGCACTATCTGTAAAAGATGCCATAGGCACTATTCAAAGAAGCACAGGCATCCTGCCTAGTACTATAGATCGTGGTGTATCAGTTGACCTTTGAAGCTTTGAAAAATTCTTCCAAAAACAGGGGTCGACTTATTCACCAAGTATAAAACCTGAACTGCCAATGTTGATGTGGTTGCCATTTTGAAATGTGAAAAAAATAACACCAGTAATTTAAATAAAACATGACACATTGATTACATTTGATGAAATAATTCTACAAGAATAGTCTGATCCACAATCATGACATTTTAAAAACCATCAAATTCATGGTTTTCAGCATCTCACACAAATTCATCGAATTCATCTTTCTTGAGTCACTTTAGCTCTGGCATCACTGTAAGTATCCCACTCTGGACCAGATAAGGTACTTTGAATGTCAGTCATCCATCCACAAGAAATCATCTTCCTCTCCATCCATCGAATTGAATATTCCCCATTTTTTGAACAATGTGATGACAGTTTGTGCATTAATAACATCCCAAGATTTGATGACATTACCACACCATCCACCTATTCCATTTGAACATGATTCTTGAATAGCTTGGTGAGGCACACATCCAAAGGTTGAATTATGGACTTCAGATGTCCTGGTATGACTGCAATTTGGGTGTTACTTCTTCACAGGTGCTTCTTTATCTCATGGGTTATAAGAGGCCTGAACATGCCCCACAATAAGTTGCATTCTTTGCACAGGCCACCAGGATGCCTATTCCACACATTATCGATCCATAACTTCACTCCATCCAACCATTACCATGGACGTACACAAAATTTGCTGTGGGAAACTTGATTATTGACATTTGAAAATTATCATAGGCTTTAAATTTTGTTCCATCAGCCATGCAAGCTTGCACAACATGAATCTTGCCTTCTCATTTCTTGTGATTTTCACTAGAACTGCTTTTGAACCTTTCCACCCCACAGTTTGGTTGCTGAATATAAATTCATGGGCATTTCATCCATGTCTCCAAGGTGACACAATGGGCACTCGTGTTTTTGCCACTGCCCGACGAAGAATTGCTGGGAACTGGTTGTTTTGGCATCAAGGTCTTTTGGTAGTCTCTGAATAATCTTGGTCTTCTGTTGCAGCACAAGACATTTTTGTTCCATAAAGCAGCTACACAAACTAGCTATTGCTCCAAAATCTTTGCTAGAATCAGGGTTTGATTTAGCCCACGTAAGTGTGTATTTATACATTACATTTCTGGTGATGTTGTAACCATTCTGATGGTTTTCATGGACCCATTCCAATATATGCTTCTCAAGATCAGGCCATTGGCTGGTCCCTGTTCTCATGGCGCATTTGGTCTCGAGTATCTTCTTCAGGGCAGATTCCTTCTTCTTCCATTCTCACACCATTCTCTCACTAACACTGAATTCCCTCGCTGCAGCACAATTATTTGACGCATTAGCAAATATTACAACTTTTAGCTCAAAACCAGCTTCATGCTTCATCCTTTTTGCAGGAGGACCCAGTCCTGCTTGTTGGGTGCCACACGCAGCCTGTTCTTTGTGGGCGTGTCTTAGGATCCCACACATTTTCTTGGCAACATGGCCCATGTCATATGCTTGATCCTATGTGCCAACTTAAGACAAGTATAACCCTAAACATGCATTTATTAGCTGAAAAATGGGGGTCGACTTATATGCTGAGTATAGGCTTAAATGTGCATTTTGGCACCGAAAAAAATGGAGGTGCCTTATATGCTGCGATCTATGGTATTCATCCCTCAATCAACATCACTGACAGATACTATCTGGTCATTATCTTATTACAGTTGTGAGATCGCATTCTGCACAAATTGGCTGCTGCATTTCCTATACTACACCACTGACCGCCTTTAAAAAAAATGTAATGGTCTGTAAAAGCACTTTGGGGCATCCTGCAGTTGTGAAAGGCATTATATGCAAGCAGTTCTTTCTTTAAAGAATCACTGTCACCAGATGAAAAGTACAAAGCAAATTAATGGTATCGTACTCCTAGTAGCCAATTGATGAAGGGTGAAACCAAAACCAATCTTCACTCCATTTAGATTTATTCAGAAACATTACAAGCGTATACCTCCTAAATCAACCACACCACAGTGTCAGTAAGTGTCTCTTTGTATGTGCTTAAGCAACAATTCAATCAATGCCCACCTCCTGTATATAGTTAACCACAACTGATATACAATTAACAAATGAGACTACTGGCTGATAATTTCCCTGCACCTGAAGTCCTGCATCCGAGGGTTGAAAAAGATATGGCTAAAGAGGTTCTGTTGAAGAGTCATAAGGACTCGAAACGTTTACTGTGTTCCTCTCCGCAGATGCTGCCAGACCTGCTGAGTTTTTCCAGGTATTTTTATTTTTGTTTTGGATTTCTAGCATCCGCAGTTTTTTTGCTTTTTGCTTTTATTATATGACTAAAGAGGTAGTGGATGCATTGGTTGTAATTGTCCAAAATTTCCTAAATTCTACAAAGAATCCAGTAGATTGGAAAACTGCAAATGTAACATCTCTGTTCAAGAAAGGAAGGAAAATGAAGGAAAATATGGATCAATCAGCCTAACATCTATCTTTAGGAAATTGCTGGAATCCATTATTAAGCACGTAGCAGCAGGACATCTAGAAAACCGTAACACAATCAGACAGAGTCAACATGGTTTTGTGAAATGGAAATCATGTTTAACAAATTTATTAGAGTTCTTTGCAGATATAACAAACAGGGTGATAAAGAGGGACCAGTAGGTGTAGTGTATTTGAATTTCCAAAAGGCATTCAGTAAGGTGCCACATAAAAAGTTACCACACAAGATGGGTGCTCATGGTGTTGGGGGTGATATACTAGCAATGATAGAGGATGGGTTAACTAACAGGAAACAGGGAATCAGGATAAATTGGTTAAATTCAGGCTGACAAAGTGTAACTAATGGAGTGCCACAGGGATCAGTGCTGGGGCTTTAAATATTTACGATCTATATAATGACTTTAATTAAGAGTTCGAGTGCATTGTAGCCAGATTTGCTGACCATACAAAGATAGGTAAGAAAACAACTTGTGAGGAGGACAAAAAGACTCTGCAAAGTTATATAGATAGGTTAAGTGAGTGGCCAAAAACATGGCTGATGGACTACAATGTGGGAAAATGTGAGGGTGTCCACTTTGGCAAGAAGAATTGAAAAACAGAATATTATTTAAATGGAGAAAGCCTGCAGAATGGTGCAGTACAGAGGGATCTAGGTGACCTTGTACATGAATCACAAAAAGTCAGCTTGCAGGTACAGCAAATAATTAGGAAGACAAATGGAACGTTGGCCTTTATTGCAAGGGAGGATGGAATATAAAAGGAGTTCAGTCTTGCTGCACCTGTACAGTGCACTGGTGAGACTGCACCTAGAGTAGTTTATGCAGTTTTCATCTCCATACATAAGGAGGGATACACTTGCACTGCTGCAGTTCAGAGGAGGTTCACTAGGTTGATTATTGGGATGAAGGGGTTGTCTTATCAGGAAAGGTTCTGCAGGTTGGCCCAATACTCATTGGAGTTTAGAAAAAAGAAAGGCGATCTTAAGATTCTGAGGTGACTTTGCAGGGTAGATGCTGAGAAGATGTTTCCCCTCATGGTGAAATCCAGAACTACGGAGGAATAGTTTCAAAATAAGGTGGGGGGGGGGACGCGTTGTTGAGGGGGAGGAACAAAGGGAAAGATCTGTCATAGGGTGAAGGGCAGGGGAGATTAAATGATAAAAGAGTTCATGATGCAAAGCCAAAGGGAGTTGGTAATAAGACAAGAATTAAACAAAAGATGTGCCCAGAGTTGTGGATTGTAGAATGATGAACAGCAAAGAAAAAGAGGGAAACAAGAGAGATATAAACCAAACCAGCAAAGAAAAAACAAAACAAAATGGGGGAAAGAGGTTACAATCTAAAATTGTTGAACTTAATGTTGAATCCAGAAGGCTATCAAGTACCCAAGTACCCAGTTGAAAGATGAAGTGCTGTTCCTTACGTTTGCATTGAGCTTCATTGGAACACTGCAGGAGGCCAGTGACAGAAAGACCAGAGTGGGAGTAAGGTGAAAAATTGAACTGACGGGCGATGGAAGCTCAGGGTCACACTTGCAGGATGAATGGTGACGTTCCACAAAGCAGTCACCTACATTTGGCCTTCCCAATTAGAGGTGAGCAGTGAATACAGTATACTAAATTGAAAGAAGTACAAGAATAAATTGCTGTTTCACCTGGAAGAAGTGTCTGGGGCATAAGTGACATTTTAATCACCCAATTAAGTCAAAAAGGAAATCCTTTTATCTGACTGTTCACCTCACAAAATTAAACGGCTTCAAGTGGATAGGGAGAGTCTGTATCATTGGGAATTAGGAATCCAACTATATGGGGAGGCTGGATGGACCAATACTTACAGACTCCCTACCTTGAGGATGAAGAACTATTTCTGATCTGCACTGATGAAGTCATACAGACTCAGAACATCAACTCTGTTTCTCACTCCACAGATTCTGTCAGGCCTGCTGAGTTTTTCCAGTATTTTCTGTGTTTATTTCTGATCCCTGATAACTTGATCCCTGATATCTTGTCACGGCAAACGTATAACTATCGTCACATCACACACTTAAGTCAGCAAGGAGTAGTTGGAAAACGAACTAACTTAAAAATAGGTGAGTGGTGAGGTTTTTCCATCATCATTCCTGGGTGTTTCTTGTCCTACGAAAAGTGGTGGGTGACATGATGTTATATAGGTGGGAGGGAGTGGCCTCAGGAGTCTTCAACAAGGGATCTAGACCATGAAGTCTCATGGCATCGGTGAAAGGAAGCTCCTGCTGATTACCACCTACAGTCCTCTCTCAGCTGATGAGTCATTGCTCCTCCATATTGAATAACAATTGGAAGAAGCACTAAGGATATCAAAGGATTAATTTTGGGTCAGATAGGTCAACATCCAAGAGTGGTTTAGAAGGACCACTAGTGATCGAGCTGGGCAATTCCTGAAGGGCATGGATGCCAGACTGCGGCAGGTGGTTAGAGAGCAGGGGAGGGAGGGCAAGGGCAAGCAGGCAGTTGAGGGAGCAAGAGAGAGAGTGAGAGAGGCTGAGGTGAGCAGGCAACAGAGGGAAGGGAGGGAGGGATGCAGCAACGTGAGCTCCGGGTTTCAGAGCTTGAGCAGCAGCTGGTGTCACTGCAGCGCATCCATGAGGTCAACACTTCATGGATCGCATGTTTTTAGAATGTGGTCACCCCATAGCTGAAGAGTACACAGGGAAAGGGGTAACGGGTGATCACCAAGCAGTCAAAAAGGAACAGGCAGGCAGTGCAGAAGTCCACTGAGTTCATCTCACTCTCCAAACAGTATTCAATTCTGAATACAAATGAGTGGTGGTTCATCTGGGGAGTGCAGCCATCACCAAGTCCATAGCACCACAGGTGGCTCCGCTGTACGGGGACAGGGTTGGGGGAAACAAAGGAGACTGGAAGAACAATAGTGATAGGAGCCTCAATTGTTAGGGAACAGACAGGCATTTCTGTGGCCACAGATGTCAATCCAAGATGGTGCATTGCCTCCCTGGTGCCAGGGTGAAAGATGTCACCGAATGGTGCAGAGCACCCTAATGCGGGACAGTGAACAGCCAGCAGTCATAGCCATTTGTACAGATGTGGGCCAAGTCAAAAAAGGCATGTAGTCCTGTAGTCAGAATTTAGGCAGCTTGGTACCAGGGCCTCAAAAGTAGTATTCCTTAGACTAGTCCTATAGAAATAAAAGGGGATAAAACAGATGAACGTGTAGCTGGAATGTTGGTGCAGGAAGCCAGACTTTAGATATCTTGGATCTTGGGACCAGCTCTGGTGGAAACGGAACCTGTACAATGGTGATGGCCCATGTGTCTTTTGGGAAACCTATTTCTTATGTTCTTAAAAACAAACTATACTTTATGTTGGGGTGATGGCCCATTTTAAGAACTAGGGCAATAAAAGGTTAATTATTTGGGTGAGTAGACTGCGGATGTGTCTCTGATCTCAAGCAGGGTTTCCAGTTTTCAATTTTCAGAACAATCTGGCTCCAGAGCAAGGAACATCTCTTTCCAGCAGAGTTCATTTGTTAACATGTTAACTGAAAGACTCCTAACAGTGAGTTAATATTCTGGGATAGCCAAGCTGAGGAGCAAGAGCATGTGAGAGAGAGCGTGCAAAAGAGATCGAGATACAAGACTAGAATTCAAGAATATTAGAACCAAGAGAGTTCTGATCCAAGGTGACTATGCTTAAGACGATAACAATGCATGTTAAACTGGGAGTCTGAGGAGATTTGAAGGGAAAACCCTTCCAGAAGTAAGCAGAAGGCCCATGAATTCTCAAACTTTATACAAATCCTCAGAGCAGGGGCAGAATCTCCTGGTCTACCCTGCTCGCCGGCACATAAAATGATGCGCGGTGACATTGGGCGTGCGTCCCAACATCATCACGCCTCGTTCAGATATTCAGTTCGGCGGGTGCGCACCAGCTGCATGCCCGCAGAACTGTCAAAGGCCTATTAAGGCCATTTAAATTCCAATTGAAACGCTTAACTGAGCTGCCAATCCAACCTTAAGGTTGGCGGGCAGGCGAAGAGCCCAGGCAACCTTCGCATTTATCATGAAACCTCATCCACAGGCAGGATAGGTTTCATGAAGGTTTGAAAACATTAATGGAAATTTTTAATATAATTCATAGACATACCCCAGCTCATGTGGGGACATGACTTAATTTTTTTCCCCCACCTTTATTAAAATTTTTAAAAATCAAAGTAATCTCCAAGGCAGCTCTGTGCTTGGGAGGTTTCTGTGCAAGGAGGTTACTTTAAACCGGTATAAAACACTGGTTTGATCTCAACTGGAGTATTGTGTCCAGTTCTGGGCACCACTCTTTAGGAAGGATGTGAAGGCATGAGAGAGGGTGCAGAAAAGATTCATGAGAACGGTTTCAGCGATGAAGAACTTCAGTTACTTGGATAGATTGTAGAAACTGGGCTGGGCGAGAAGGTCGAGAGGAGATTTAATAGAGGCATCCAAAATCATGAAGGATCTGGACAGAGCAGATAGAAAGAAACCGTTCCCACTCATGAAAGGATCGGGATTGAGAGGGCTCAGATACAGCATAATTGGCAAAAGAAACAATGGCAGCGAGTGTTTGGGATCTGGAATGCTCTGCTTGAGAGTGCAATGGAGGAAGGTTCAATCAAGGCTTTCAAGAGGGAATTGGATGGTCTGAAAAGGAAAAATGCATAGGGCCCATGGGGAGAAGGTGGAGAAGTGGTACTTGGTGAACTGCATCTTCAGAGAGCCAGCACAGGTATGACAGGCCGAGTGGCCATCTTCTGCGCTGGAACCATTCTATGATTCTATGAACTAATAAGGGAAAAACCTACTTGATCTTGTCCTCACCAACTTACCTGCTGCAGATGTATCTGTGACCGTAATGGTAGGAGTGATCATTGCACAACCCTTGTGTTGACAATGCTTCGCCTCGACAATGAGAGTATCCTCTATTATGCTGTGTGACAGTATCACCATGTCAGATTGGATAGATTTGGAACAGATCAGCATCTCAAAACTGGCATCTGTAAGGGGCTGTGGACCAGCAGTAGCAAAAAAATGTATTCTACCATAATCTGCAACCTCATGGCCAAGCATATCCTTCACTCCAACATTAGCGAGGGATCGGCCCTGGTTCAGAGAGTAGGGCAGTAAGCATACCAGGAGCAATAGCAAGTATACATGAAAATGAGATGCCAAACTGGACTACATGTATACCAAACAACAGTAGCAGCACGGAATAGGCCCAAGCGATCCCACAACCAACAGATCAGTTCAAAGTTCTGCAGTCTTGCCACATCCAAATGAGAACGGTGGTGGGCGATTAAACAACTAAACAGAGGAGGGGGCTCAGAATGGAGGAATATTTATAGTGGAGTTCTCCAGGGATCTGTGTTAGGGCGCCAGCTCTTCCTGACATGTTAATGACCTAGACCTTGGCGTCCATGCACAATTTCAAAATCTGCAAATGATACGAAACTTGGAAGTATTGCAAACCATGGAGAGGATGGTGTAAAACTTCAAAAAGACAAAGGCAAGCTGGTGGAATGTGTGGATAAAATCCCTATCCTCAATGATGCGAGAGCCCAGCACACATCAGTGCAAAAGAAAAAGGTTTGACTCATTTCCTACCATCATCAGCCATAAGTGCCGAGTGGATAATTAATCTCAACTTCCTCCTTAGATTCCCACATCAGAGATGTCAGTCTTCAGCCAATTCAATTCACTCCACATGATATCAAGAAACAGCTGAACGCACTGATTACGGCAAAGCTATGGAACCTCACAACATCTAGCAGTCATACTGAAGACTTGTGCTCCAGAACCAGCCGCGCCACTAGCCAAGCTGTTCGAGTCAAGCTACAACACTGGCATCTACCCAACATTAAGGGAAATTGCTCAGGTATATCCTGATCACGAAAAACAGGACTAATCCATTCCAACTAATTAGTGTCGCACCAGTCCACTCTTGATAATCTGCAAAGCAATGGAAGGGGTCATCGGCAGTGCTATGAAGCGACACTTACTCAACAATAACCTGCTCACTGATGCTCAGTTTGGGTTCTGCCAGGGCTTCTCAGCTCCTGACCTCATTACAGCCTTGGTCCAAACATAGACAAAAGAGCTGAACTCAAGAGGTGAGATGAGAGTGACTAATCTTAAGAACCAGACAGTATTTGACAAGCACTGTATCAAGGTACCCAGCAAGGAATCACAGGTTTGGGGGTGGGGGGGGGGGGGGGGGGGGGGGGGGGGGGTGTGTGTGTGTGTGTGTGTGTGTGTGTGTATACAGTGGGGGAGTTAAAAGACCACTGTTTGAAGTCATACCTAGCTCAAAGGAAAATGGTTGTGGCTTTTGAAGGCCAATCATCCCAGGACATCACAGCAGGAGTTCAGTCTGTACTCACCTGCAGCAAAGCCTGCACAGCATTCAGGCTTGGGATGATAACTGGCAAGTAACATATGCCACACATAAATGCCAGGCAATCAATATCTCCAACAAAAGAGAATCTAACCACCTTCCCTTGACATTCAACAGAATCATCATTGTCGAATCTCCCACCATTAAAATCAACGGGAAGGAGGTGGAAATGGACTGAGGGTTGGGAGATGATGGATTTAGAGGCCATAGAGAGAAGATCGCCAGAGATCAGGTCAGTGACAGACTGGGAAATGATGGCTTGATGCTTGGTAGTGGGGTTGTGGTTCAGGGGGAGATACAGTTGGAGGAGACATCAGAGAATTGCTGACCATTCTTCTCCAGAAGAGAGAAGACTAAGATGTGGTCTGACAGAGGTCTTTATAATTACAAAAGGGTTCCCCTTTGGTGGGCAGACCAGAAGTAGTGTCCATAAATATAAGATAATCACTGATAAATCCAATAGAGAATTCAGGAGAAATTTGTTTACCCAAAAACTGGTTAGAATTTGGAACTTGCTACTACAGGGAGTAGTTGAGGGGAAAAATATAGATACAGTTAAGGGAAAGCTAGATAAGCACATGAGGAAGAAAGGAATAGTATGTTGATGGGGTCTGATTTAAAAGGGTGGGTGAGGCCTGTGTGGAGCATAAAAGACTGACCTGAACCTGTTGGGCCAAATGGCTTCTTTCTGTACTGTAGGAACTATGTAACTATGAGGTCCGTTCTTGATCTGACATTTTAATGGGTGTTACATCTGTACAAAGTCAGCATATGGGAGGACGGTACCACAGTACGGATTTTAAGTAGTAGTCGAGGTGGAAATCAATGAGATTGATCGAAAAAATTAAAAGTGCCAGAGAAGTTGAAGGGGACTGACGTTGAGCTTGTTGATATAATTGCAAGTCGCTATTCTTTATAATGACATGAGCACTGCCTCTGCCACAATGGCTTAGAAAGGCAGGCAATGGAATGTGTAGAATGTTAGAGCAATAATCCGTAAGCCAGGTTTCTGTCAACACCAGATTCATCCACAATGAGGTCATGGAAGGCGACGAGCCGTGTTCCTGAGAATGAACATTCACAATGTAACAGTAATTAATGATTCCTCAGTGGAAAGGTAAGGGATTTGCAAGAAATAAGACGGATAGGGGAGAAAGCTGGGCAAGATAGTCGCTAACAGCAAAGGGAAAGACAGTTGGGTTGTAGCATCATAATGGGAGTACTCGAGAATACTGTGGGATTATTCATTATAATCCAGGATTATAATCAAGAGTCCAGGACAGCAGTTGGAAATAAAAGTTAAGCTGAGACATTGTGCAAAGCTTGATTTTTTTTTTAATTGTTTCATATGATGTGGGTGTCACTGGCTTGGCCAACATTTGTTGCTCATCCCTAATTGCAGCTGAAAAGATGCTGGTGAGCCACCTTCTCAAATCTCTGAAGTTCATCTGGTGTAGGTACACCCACAGTGCTGTCAACAAGTGAATTCCAGGATTTTGACCCACTGACAGTGAAGGAACAGCGATGTCTTTCCAAGTCAGGATGGTGAGTGGCTTGGAGGGAAACTTGCAGGTGGTAATGTTCCCATGTATCTGCTGCCCTTGTCCTTCCAGATGGTAGTGGTCATGGATTTGGAAGGTGCTAACGAAGAAGCCTTGGCAAGTTGCTGCTGTGCATCTTGTAGGTGGTACACACTGCTGCCACTGTATGTTGGTGGTGGAGGGAGTGAATTTTTAAGTTGGTGGCTGGGGTGCCAATCAAGCGGATTGCTTTGTCTTGCCTGGTGTCGGGTTTCTTGAATGTCGCTGGAGACACACTCATCCAGACAAATGGAGAGTATTCCTTCACACCCTGAATTGTGCCTTGTAGATGGCGGACGTGCTTTGGATAGTCAGGAGGCAGGTTACTCACCACAGAATTCCCAGCCTCTGGCTTGCTCTTCACATAATCAGAATCACAGAATTGTTACAATGCAAAAGGAGGTCATTCAGCCCATCGTGTCTGCACTGGCTCCCTAAATGAGCATTATGATTCAGTGCCATTCTCCTGCCTTTTCCCCGTAACTCTGCACATTATTTAAATAGAAACAATCATCTAATGCCCCAATTGAACCTGCCTTCACACTCCCAGGCAGTGCCTTCCAAACCCGAACCACTCGCTGTGTGAAAAAGTTTTCTCACATCACATTTGCTTCTTCTGCAAATCACTTTAAATCTGTGCCCTCTCATTCTCGATCCTTTTACAAGCAGGAACATTTTCTCCATATCTACCCCACCCAGCCCCCTCATGATTTTGAACACCTCTATCAAATCTCCTCTTAGCCTTCTACCCTCCAAGGAGAACAATACCAACCTCTCCAATCTGCCTTCATAAATGAAGTTTCTCATCCCTGGAACCATTCTTGTAAACCTCTTCTGCACTCTCTCCATTCACATGCTGCATTCACATCCTTCCTATAGTGTGGTGCCCAGAACTGTACACAATATTCCAGCTGAGGTCTAACTAGTGTCTTATATAAGTTCACTCTATGGCCCTATTAATAAAGCCCAGGATACTGTATACTTTAGTTATTGCTCTCTCCGCCTGTCCTGCCACCTTCAATGACCTTTGCACATGTACACCCATGTCCCTCTCCTCCTGCACACACTTAAGCATTGTATCCCTTACTTAATATTGCCTCTCCATGTTCTTCCTACCAAAACGCATCACCTCACATTTCTCCACATTGAACTTCATCTGCCACCTATCTGCCCATCCCACCAACTTGTCTATGTCCTTTTGAAGTTCTACACTGTCCTCCCCACAGTTTACAATGTTTCCAAGTTTCAGATCACGCAAAAACTTTGAAATTGTCCCCTGTACACCAAAATTTAGATCATTAATATATATCAGGAAAAGCAAGGGTCCCAATACTGACCCCTGGTGAACTTCCCTACAAACCTTCCGCCAGCCTGAAAAATAGCAATTGACCATTACCTGCTGTTTTCTACTACTCAGCCAATTTTGTATCCACGTTGCTACTGTCCCTTTTATTCCATGAGCTATAACTTTTCTCACAAATCTGTTATGTGGTACTGTATCAAATGCCTTTTGAAAGTCCATGTGCACCACATCAACAGCATTACCCTCATCTACCCTCTCTGTTCCCTCTTCAAAAAACTCCAGCAAGTTAGTTAAACATGATTTCCCCCATAGAAATCCATGCTGGCTCTTTCTCATCATCCCGCATTTTTCCATGTGACTACTAATTCTATCCTGAATAATTGGCTCCAGAAGCTTCCCCACCACTGAAGTTGAATTGACTGGTCTGAAATTGCTGGGCTTATCCTTACAACTTTTTTCTAAACAAGGGTTAAAGTTTGCAATTCTCCAGTCCTCTGGCACCTTACCTCAGTCTAGCGAAGACTGAAAGATTATGGCCAGTGCCCCTGCAATTTCCACTCTCAGTTCCTTTAATATCCCTGGATGCACCTCATGAGGCCCAGGTGCCTTGTCAACTTTAAGTATCGACAGCCTATTCAACACTTCCTCCTTATCAATTTTGAACCCTTCTAGTGACAGAATTTCCTCTTCTGTCACTGTGGCCTCAGTAGCACCTGCTTCCTTGGTAAAGACAGATGCAAAGTATTCATTCAACACTTCAGCCATGCCCCCTGCCTTCATGTGTAAATCCCTTTTGGTCCCTAATTGACCCGTCTCCTCCTTTTACCACTCTCTTATTATTTGTGTGTCAATAGAAGACTTTGGGATTCCCCTTTATGTTGGCTGTCAGTTTTTTCTCATAATCCCTCTTTGCTTCTCTTATTCACTTTTTCACCTCCCCTCTGAACATTCTGTATTCCGATTGGTTCTCAGTTGTGTTTTCCACCTGACATCTGTCATAAGCACATTTTTTCTTCTTTATCTTAATTTCTATCTCTTTTTCACCCAGTGGGGGGTCTGGATTTGTTTGCCCTATCTTTCCCTTTTGAGGGAAAATACCTTGACTGTGCCCAAACCATTTCTTCTTTTAGGGTAGCCAATTGTTCAGCTACAGCTTTTCCTGCCAACCTTTGGTTCCAGTCTATCTGGTTCTTGCCCCAATGAAGTCGACTCTCCCCTAGTTAATCATTCTTACTCTGGATTACATATTGTCCTTTTCTACTGTCATCCTAAACCTTACAATACAATGATCCCTGTCTCCTAAACATTTCCCCACTGACACTTGATCTACTTGGCCCACCTCATTTCCCAGAACAGAGTGCATGCTTTCTTGTTGAACTGGACACATACTGCTGTAGAAAATTCTGAACACAATCTAGGAACTCTTGCCCCTCTCCAACTGCTACACTAACACTGTCCCAGTCTAATTGGGTACTTAAAGTCCCCCATTATAACTACTTTATAGTGTTTGCATCTCTCTATAATTTCCCTGCAGATTTGTTCCTCTACATCCTTCCCACTAGTTGGTGGTCTATAGACTACACCGAGTTATGTAATTGCACTCTTTTTGTTCCTTAGCTCTAGCCAAATTGATCCTGTTCTTGAACCCTCTGGGACATCCTCTTTCTCCAGCACTGCAATGCTCCCCTCGACCAGTACTGCCACCGCTCCTCCTCTTCTTCTTTTCCAATCTTTTATGAACATCTTTTACCCAGGAATACTTAACACCCTGTCCTGCCCTTCCTTGAGCCAGGTCTCGGTTATCGCCACAACATCATATTTTCACATGGCAATCTGTGCTTGTAACTCCCCAATCTTACTTACTGTAATCCATGCATTCACATACATGTGCATGCGCAGTAACCCTGATTTAAATTTCATGACTTTTTCCCTTACTCCAAATTAACTATTAACTTACTATTCTCTACACTAGTGCTAGCTATCTCTCCCAGTATTTTGTGCACCCTGGTATTCCTCACTAATATTTTCTCTTGGTTCCCACACCCCTGTCAATTTAGTGTAAAGCCCTCCCAACAGCACTAGTAAAATGCCTGCAAGGAACTCAGTCCCAGCTCTGTTTAGATGCAACCCATCTGGCTTGTAAAGGTGTCATCTTCTCCAGAGCCACACCCAGTGTCCAAGGAATCTAAAGCCCTCCTTCCTGCACCATCTTTCCAGCCACGCATTCATCTGCCTTATCCTCCTATTTCTGTACTCACTTGCACAGAGCACTGGGAGTAATCCAGAGATTACTACATTTGAGATCCTGCTAATTTTCAACCTAGCTCCCTAAATTCTGACCACAAGGCCATATCCCTCTTCCTACCTAAGTCATTGGTAACAATATGGACTACAGCCTCTGGCTGACCACCAGAAGAATGTCCTGCAGCTGCTCAGTGACATCCTTGACCCTGGCACCAGGGAGGCAACATACCACTCTGGAGTCACGTCTACGGCTACAGAAATGCCTGTCTGTTCCGCTAACTAATGAATCCCTTCTCACTATTGGTCTTCCTTTCTTCTTCCTCCCCTCCTGTACAGCCAAGCCACCTTGGTGCCACAAACTTGGCTCTGACTGCACTCCGCTGAGGAACCAGCGCCCTCACCAGTTTCCAAAACAGAAAACCAATTTGTGAATGGAGTCTCTCTAATAAGAAGAAGCACTACATAAAGGTGAGTAGCTGGTCTGAATTTATTCACCTCCTTAGCCTAAGAAGTAATGAGTCCAACTGCTGAACCCCAGTTTCTATATGAGTTGAGATCAGTAAGTAACAGGGATCAACCTCAGGACTGTAGATCTGATCAAGCTCTTACAAGTTTTTAATCACTTGCCTGAGCCATGCAATTCAGTGACAATGAAGGTGGATTAATTGTTCACTAAGCCATCAAAGAAAGCTAATAAATAATTTTGCTTTGAAATTAAACTTCTTATATTTGAGAAATCCTTTTATTAAATGTGGTTCTCCACATTTTAGTACATTGTGACTTTTTTTCAACTGTATTAATATTGTTCAAAAAAGCTTGTAAAGTTAAGCACAGCAATTACAGACCAGTCAGTTTAACATCAGTGGTGGGCAAGGTTCTAGAAACAATTATTCAGGATAGAATTAGCAGTCACATGGAAAATTGTGGGTTGATTAGAAGAGCCAGCATGGATTTCTAAAGGGGAAATCATATTCAACTAACTTGAAGTTTTTTGTTGAGGTAACAGAGAGGGTAGATGAGGGTAATGCTGTGGATGTGGTGTACATGGACTTCCAAAGGCAATCAATACAGTGCCACGCAACAGATTTGTGAGAAAAGTTATAGCTCATGGAATAAAAGGGACAGTAACAACATGGATACAAGATTGGCTGAGTGATAAGAAACAGAGTGTAATAGTCAATTTTTATTTTTCGGGCTGGAGGAAGGTTTGTAGTGGAGATCCCCAGGGGTTGCTTTTCCTGATATACATTAATGATCCAGATCTTGGTGTGTAGGGGACAATTTCAAAGTTTGCGGATGATACGAAGCTTGGGAGTGTTGTAAACTGCGAGGACAGTGTAGATCTTCTAAAGGACGGGGACAAGTTGGTGGAATGGAGGTGATGCATTTTGGTAGGAAGAACATGGAGAAACAATATAAAATAAGTGGTATAAAATAAGGGGAGGCAGGAACAGAGGGACCTGGGTGTATATGTGCATAGATCACTTAAGAACAGGTGAAGATAGCAGTTATTAAAGCATGCACTAACCTGGGCTTTTTTAATGGGGGCATAGAGTACAAGAGCAAGGAGGTTATACTGAACTTATATAAGACACTAAATAGACTTCAGCTGGAGTATTGTGTACAATACTGTGTACAGCTCTGGGCACCACACAATAGGGAGGATGTGAACCATGGGAGAGAGTGCAGAAGATGTTTACAAGAATGGTTCCAGGGATGAGAAACTTCAGTTATGAAGATAGGTTGGGACTGTTCTCCTTGGAGAGAAGAAGGCTAAGAGGAGATTTGACAGATGTTCAAAATTATAAGGGGGCTGGATAGAGTAGATAAGGAGAAACTGTTCCTACTTGTAAATGGATCATGAATGAAAGGGCACAGAATTAGTGTTTTGCAAAAGAAGCAAATGTGGTGTAAGAAAAAACTTATTCACACAGCGAATGGTTCGGGTCTGGAATGCACTGCCTGGAAGTGTGGTGGTGGCAGGTTCAGTCAAGGTGTTCAAGAGGGCATTAGATGATTATCTGAAAAAGAAACAATGTGCAGGGGTATGGGGAAAAGGCATGGGAATGGCACTATGTCATAATGTTCATTTGGAGAGCAGGGGCAGACACGATTTGCCGAGTAGCCTCCTTCAGCGCTGTTACAATTCTGTGATATCTGGTTTTCATATTGCTTTTCCATCTTAAATTCTTGGGAAACATTTAAGAAAAATTCAGATTTGCAATCATAATTCAAGAAAAGTTAGTCTTAAACAAGTTACAAATCATTAGCCAACATTCATGACTGTCATACATTGTTGCTCATTTGCTGATGAATGTGGCATGTGAGAAGCAACAGTGAAGTTATCCATTTTACAAAATTCCAACTGCAGATTGAACGAAATTCAAGGGGAATGGCAAATTTTTATTTGGATTTAGTACTTGTAAACGTGAAAACTGCCAGCTTTACTTATTTTATTAGAAATTTCCAAAATCTAACTAATTCAATGCATTGAAGAGAAAAATAGGTTTTGGAAAATGACACTGCATTCCTTTCAAAAGACAACATCCTTATCAGGAATGAAAATAATCAAATACCAACTGATTTGTGTGACACATTGGGTTTTGCTAGTCAATGATCACAAGTATAAACAGAATAACTGCCAAAATTGGAGAAGTTCAAAGAGCAGGAACATAGATCAAGTTACCATGATTTGGCTAAAAATGGACCAGGAGTACCGAGGCCAATTGTAGAATTTCAGCCAGCTAAGCACCATCCAGGGGATCGAATCCAGGACCTCCTTGTTCCATATTGTTTAATACCACATCAGTAGAGTGCATTCCTTTTGTGCATACATTTTTTTATTGGATTTGAGACATAGTCCAGGACGCCCTGATGGCTCATTTGGTAAGCAAAGTGCACGGTGCTGTGATAAGCTGTGCAAAATATTAAGCTCACAAGTTTGATTCCTGATCTGTGCTGAATGAGCTGAACTTAGTTGGTGCATTCACAATTGGCCGCAGTGCCACCTCTCTTCCAGGAATGCCTACCTTGAAGTACTGCTCTTCCCTCCAACAGGATTTCTTTTTGTCTCATTTGCCCTGTTCACCTTCATTGCTTTCCATTTCCATCCTGGTATTTGACAAGGTGCTTACATTTTTACTTCTCTTTAGCTCTGAAGAAGAGTCATATGGACTCGAAACGTTAACTCTGGTTTTTTTTCTCTCCACAGATGTTGAGAGATCAACTGGGTTTTTCCAGCATTTTCTGTTTTTGTTACAGTATCTGCTAAGCTTGGCACTCATAAAGTCAGAGTCAGGATTCCTTTACACAAGTGGTACCACAATAATCGTTCTTGAAAATATACAACGACAGATGTGTATTGAAGACGAGTTTGGAGTTAATTTTAATATCCTCAAGGTCAAATTGTCTGCTGACACAATGCATGTGAGAGTTGTTGGCCAGCAGATGGCATGTACAAAATCATCCGCAACAAAGTCAGGACCTTGAACATTCCCAAAATGCCCACCAACACTCGCAAATTGTCAGAATTAACTAAAATAAAATCAAGACCCAATAAGGATATGCTGGAGGAGTACCAGAAAGCATATTGGTTTCAAATGAATATTCAAACTATAAATGGGTATTTCAAGCTCACATTCTGGCATAATGCCATGTTAACTCACTAATAGGATCTATATTTAAAGTTCCATGCCTTATTAAAAACTCACACCCAAAGATTTATTTCCTCTCAATCATGTCACCGCAAATAATTAAAAAAATTTTAAGCATTGAAAACATTGGCCCCAAAATTCAGGAAGGCTTGTTGTACCGGTCAGAACCGCCTGTCAATTGTCCGCACAGAGTCATTTGCATAGTCGGTGCCCACGAGGATGCCTCAGTGGCACACATTCTGCCCAATCTACACTTGTAACAAAAACATCTTGCATTCTTGCAACAACTTGACCATAATACAATGTTCAAGCCATTCTACAGAGATGCTATCAGATGAAATTTGATACTGAGCCATATAGAGATATTAGGACAGATGGCCAAAAGATTGGTCAGAAGTAGGTTTTAGGGGGTGATTTTAAGAAGGACTCATGGAGAGGAGGACAGATTTAGGGAGGAAATTTCAGTGCTTAGTGCCTCAACAGCTGAAGGCACAATCAACAATAGTGGAACAAAGTATATCAGGATAAAAGCAAAATACTGTGAATACTGGAAATCTCAAACAAAAATAAAAATAGTTGGAAAAACTCAGCAGGTCTGACAGCATCTGCGGAGAGGAATACATGTAACGTTTCGAGTCTGTATGACTCATCATTACTGAGGAAATATAGAAATGAGGTGAAATATAAGCTGATTGAGGGGGGTGGGACAGGTAGAGCTGGATAGAGGGCCAGTGATAGGTGGCGGCAAAGGAGAGATTGCCAAAGATGTCATAAATGGGTGTTGACGGTGGTGATATTAGCTAAAGAATGTGCTAATAAAGGATATCAGGGATGAGCAAGAAGCCAGAATTGGAAGAGCACAGAGATCTGAGGGTTGTAGGGCTAGAAGAGGTTACAGTGGGAAGGCAAGACTATGGAGGGATTTGGACACATGGGTGAGAAATTTTAAAATCAAGCTGTTGTCAGACCAGGACGCAATGTAAGCCAGCAAGCAAGGGGCAATTGGTGAAAAGGACTTGGTGCTCCCCCTGAAATCCTCATAACTTTCCACATATTTTATCTAGCAAATTATTTTTATTTTTCAAAAGACACTATGCCAGCACTTGGGGAAATACTTGGAAAGAGAATTCAGGTTAGGAGTGATTGCAAACCCATTTAATGTGGTTACTTAATGATTGATATTTGGTATGACAGGTCAAGTATCCTTTATCCAAAACCCTTCGGGCTCATTGTGTTTTTGGCTTTTAGATATTTTCAGTTTTCGGATCCGCTGAATACATGGGTAAGCCTAGGCCTAATTATATTAAATAACCTAAGCCTAGACTAGCTAAATTCTACAAATATCATGTTATTTCTCGATTTGCCAACTCTGACACACCCTACTTCTTACCTGTTAACAGTTATTACACCTGTGATATAATGTCATATTGCTTCATTAACATAAAAATTAACTGCATAGCCATTCAAAAAAAAAGTTTGGTTTTGGGATGTATGGATAAAGGATATTTGAGCTATACTGGCTCCACTTTGAAAAACTAACCTTTGATGATTCTGACCAGTGACAGTGGTCTTCGTGCATCCTTTTCCATTGTATTTTTTCAATTTTCACAATTGGTTGCAGGTTATGCTGGATTCTACTACAAAATTGTTTTATTAGAGGAAGCACCAGAGACTGCTTCCTACACTTACTTTCCTCAATCAGGCTTCCTTAATTTGACTCTACATTTGTAGGTTTGTTTCCAACTGTCTACATACAATACCTTAAGTATGAAGCCATTTATACTGTGGAAAACAGCCAATTAAAAAAAGAACTGTAAGCCTCCAGTTAGCTGTACTCCTGCAACATAAACATGTTTTAAAATGGAGGTAGTAGGAGAACTTATCATTCTTTCCCTTTTCCATTTGTACTGAAGAAGGATCGAGAACCATCAAACCTGTTAACCTACTAGGCAGCAGAAATGATGCCAAAATAATCATGAGCAATATGCCCACTTAAGGACAGTAATTAACCGAAGACAAAAAAGTATAACCTGAATGTTGCAAATATGGTAATCAAGCACTTTACAGGTTAATAGGGTGATTTCAGGGAGCACTTCCAAACTCAAAGTTCCAATCATTACAATACTACCACCCAGAGGTGTATTCAGGAACAAAAATTTCCATTTGCTTTCTTGAGAATGCCTTGTATATCACTGCTCCAATTCTGTAGGAAATGTTCACCCTAGTACACCCCCTTTAATCATGTGGTTTGATGGTATTAAAACTTCCTGAAAAGCACAAGACAATTCAGACTTTGATCTTTATGACAGCAGGTCTTTCAAATTAGACAGCAGATGTTCCTGAGTCAACTTTTGTCTCAGGTTGATATTCTAGTTTAAATCCTGTATTAAACTATTAATGCCATCAAAATTGAATTGCTGTGGAAATGTAACTGTAATGCATAATACCAGGAATCCTGGCTGTGTAAATGACAGCTCAATGTCACATCAAATCCAACAAAACTTCTCAAATACTTAAGATACAAATAGAACAAAGATACTAATAGATGAACACCCATGGTACCGAATGCCACCTCATTTACATCTCCTATGCCCTAGAGCTTTACAAGTCCATTATCTGTAATGGATACAAACAGCATGGTGTTTTTCCATGGGGTTATGATATTCCACTCATCATTCAAAAGACAAAGAAATCCTGTCCAGAAAGAAAGGAAGGTATTCGACACTAAGTAATGTTGCATTCAAATTCAATAAGGCTGGGAAATTAAGCATAAGAGCTACTGCACAGCAAAACCGATAAACAACAATTGCAAGCAACAGGGTCCACTAGCTTAATCCAAAAATCATCAACTTTTAAGATGTACAGGCATTTAACATCTGCTGGAGGGAATTTTTTGGAAGATTTCTGCATTCCAGGTTACCGTACTACAATCATCCATTGAACTGTCTATTTACTGTCATTTGCATTTGTGGAAAGTGAACAAAATGATCATGATTGCTGTTGTACAGCAATTGAGTAAGTCAAATTCCATTTTTATTATATATGATTTAAGATCTTTAGCAGTGCTTAGGAGTCTACATTCCATGAGTATCGCTATATACAGTTAGCCTCATTGGTTCACAGTTATTTAACAAAATCAAATTCTGTTTTTAATACTCATTATTTCTAGATGTTTACCAGGACTTTGGGATTTGTATTTAATGATCCCATCCACTTTCAGTGGAAATCAAGTAATTGGCTCTGAAAGTATGGAAATGCCAGCTCATCTGTACCTCATTCAAGTGATTATTCTTGAATATGAGTATCAGTAAGCTTTTTGACCTTTGGAGGCATTGTAGCTAAGCATGATCCTGCCCTCCCTTGATGGTAAAACACACATACCAACAACAGGAGTTGCTAGAACGAAATCCGCACTGGGGAACTGGACTCATTTTTCTCATTATTGACCAACTCTGGGATTGTATAATTTCCAAGTTAATAGACAAAATCCTCCAAAACGATTCTCTTCACAAAATATTAAAGCAGCCTCCATATTTCTAACAGACCTGGCTGAATTCAATTTGAAATATAATTTTAGTCTCATGCCGACACACCACATACAGAATTCTTAACTGATGTAGTTGTACAAGGTATTGGGCCAGAACAGCATGTAATGCATGCTATCTGACTTCTGGAAGTTGGATATGAAATTTATTCTATTTGCATTAGATAGCTGGCCAGAATCTCATTCCCATGAACCACCAGCACTTTGAAAACAACCAGCTGTACGTTAGCTCTCAACACCTACCAAGTGTTGCAAATTCCCTTGCCATAGCTGCACTTAAGTGGGACAGTGATGCTAAATACCGAACTCTCAAGAATTTAATCTATCCATAAGAAACAAATTAAACAGAATGAGACATCACACAAAGATAAAGTCGGAATTGCTAGCATGGTGCATACTGTATTATCTGTCTATTAAACATTACCACCACTCTAAAAATAAGTAGACATTCTTAGGTATACAATACAGAAATCCACATTGCACAATTCAAAACAAAAATACTATACCATGCTGAGAATTTCATGTGCCATTTAAGTTTATTTTAAATATATTACAGAAGCATTACAGATATATAAAAAGAATATTACATGTAATGTAATTGGATGCCATGTTTATTCCACAGATAATGGTGACATCTAGGACTCACCATTAATGACTATTAATTTACAAGCCAGATGATGTATCTCATTAATAAAAGGAAACTGTATTAACTTACCTGTGTACATAGTATCCATTTTATAACAATCCCAGTTTTGAGAGATGTGTGCAATTGCAAAGCATAACATTAATGAGATGCTGCTCAACAGCAAAAATCCTCTACAAATTGTTTGCAAATGACTACACACATTTGTATTTGAGCATATGTCAGTAAAACAATCTCAAATTTTACTCCTGATCCCAAAAAAAATCAGACTGTAGTTAGCAGAAAAGTACTAACATCAATTAAATGAACATTGACAACACAGGTGCATGCTTTTATCTTTACAACACGGATTTAATTCCAATCCAAACTTGTATCTGATGGCTACATTGATAAATTTGAGCAGTTTCAACTCATTGTTATGATCAACGTCCAGAGAATAAAGCTGGCAGAAGTTGTCACAAGCTGAACTCTCAGAGCAGCGTTAGCAATATCTTGAATGGGAAATGGAAAATTTGCACCAGCTGCAGTAAATGTTCTCTGCAGTGAAGATTAAGATACATTAACTGGACAATAAGAGAGACTTATCAATGTGGGTGGTGGGGGTTGTTCAAAGCTGAGACTGAGTGACAAATGAGGAAGAACATGCACAAACCAGCAGTATAAAAATATAACTTTTATACATATGATCCATTTTCATGAGTAATAATGAGGTACAGGCAGTTCCTCTTCATTTTTGATTATATAAAATGTCTATTATATCTGGAAAAGTATTGTCATTCCTCCTATCTCTGATGAGATATGACAATACAATCAAACAGAAACATAGATTGCTCACGGAGGTTTAACATTACCAAACAATTATACCAATATCTGTTTAATTAATTCTGACAACTTCAATTTCTAACTCAAACAGCAGGAACAGTTATACAAACGTTCTTATTGAATGCAAAATCATTTTGAAAATATAGTTGACATGAGGCTTTGAGTGGGAAATAAGCATTAATCTTTCAATGTCGATGACCTTTTTTTGTCTGTAAGGGAACAAATCAAGGTTTCTGGGAAAAGGCAGGAAAGTGGAGTTAAGGCAGAAGATCAGCTATGATCTTATTGGATCATGGAACAGGCTTGTGCAGCCACATGGCATACTCCTATTTCTTATGTTCTTATACAAATTTAGATTGACTTCGTTATCACAATCAAAGTTACAACTATGAGAACATAAGGTAATTATGTACATAAAGAATTTTTTGAGTGCAAAATTCTTATGGAAAGTTTACTCTACTGCATTTTTAAAAATTTAATCATTCACGGGATGAGGGCAGTGCTCGCCAGGCCAGCATTTATTGCCCATCCCTAATTGCCCTGGAGAAGGTGGTGGTGAGCTGCCTTCTTGAACTGCTGCAATCTGTGTGGTGTAGGCACACCCACAGTGTTGTTAGGAAGGGATTTCCAGGATTTTGACCCAGTGACAGTGAAGGAACAGTGATATATTTCCAAGCCAGGATGGTGAGCGACTTGGAGGTGAACTTGGAGGTAGTCATGTTCACATGCATCTGCTGCCCTTGTCCTTTAGGTGGTAAAGGCTGGAAGTTGCTGTTGATGGAGTTTTGGGCGAGTTGCTGCAGTGCATCTTGCAGATGGTACACACTGCTGCCACTATGCGTCAGTAGTGGAGGGAATGAATGCCGAAGGGGTGGATGGGGTGCCAATGAAGCAGGCTGATTTGTCCTGGATGATGCCGAGCTTCGGGAGTGTTTTTGGAGCTGTACCCATCAAGGTAAGTGGAAAGTATTCCATCACACTCCTGACCTGAACCTTGTCGATGCTAGACAAGTTTTAGGGAGAAGGGAAGTGAGTTACTCACTGCAGAATTCCCAGCCTCTGACCTGTTCTTGTAGCCACAGTATTTATATGGCTAGTCCAGTTCAGTTTCTGGTCAATGGTAACCCCAGGATGATGTTAGTGAGGGATTCAGTGATGGTAATGCCATTGAATGTCAAGGGGAGATGGTTAGATTCTCTCTTGTTGAAGATGGCACTTGCGTGATGCGAATGTTGTGGGCCACTTATCAGCCCAAGCCTGAATATTGTCCAGGTCTTGCTGCATTTGGACACGGTCTGCTTCAGTGTTTGAGGAGTCATAAATGGTGCAGAACATTGTGCAATCATCAGTGAACATCCCCACTTCTGGCACTCTGATGGAAAGAAGGTCATTGATGAAGCAGCTGAAGATTGGGTCTCGGAACCTACCCTGTGAAACTCCTGCAGCCACGTCCTGGGACTAAGATGATTGATCTTCATTAACCACAACCTTATTTCTTTCTACTAGGTATGACTCCAACCACCTCCACCACCAATTCCCATTGACCCCAGTTTTGCTAGGGTTCCTTGATGCCACACTTGGTCAAATACTGCCTTGATGTCAAGGGCAGTCACTCTTCCCTCATCTATCGAGTTCAGCTCTTTATTAAATGTTTGGACCAAGGCTGTAAAGAGGTCCGGTGCTGAATGTCTCTGGCAGAATCCAAACTGAGCATCAGTGATCAGGTTATTACTAAGTAAGTGCCGCTTGATAACACTGTCAATCTACACTTTGCTGATGATCGAGAGTAGATAGTGGGGCGGTAATTGACTGGGTTGGATTTCTCCTGAATTTTGTGGACAGGACATACCGGAGCAATTTTCCGCATTGCCAGGTAATGCCAGTGTTGTAGCTGTACTGGAACAACGTGGCTAGGGGCACATTGAGTTCTGGAGCACAAGTCTATTGCTGGAATGCTACTACAGCTGTTAGTGTTTGCAGTATCCAGTGCACTCAGCCCTTTCACATGGAGTGAATCAAATTGGCTGAACACTAGCATCTGTGATGCTGAGGACTTCCAGAGGAGGCAGAGGCAGAGATGCACCATCCACTCAGTACGCCTGGCTGAAAATGGTTGTAAATGCTTCAGCCTTGATATTCTGGGCTCCCCCATCATTGAGGATTGGGATATTTGTAGAGGTTCTCCTCCAGTTAGTTGTGTGATTATTCACCACCTTTCACAACTTGGTTATAAATATTAATTGTTATCTCTAAACCTGGCTTAATTTTTCATTATTTAGGACATTGCTTCAGTCCCCCAACTTTATTTTTTCCCATTGCTTGGTTGGTATTCTCGATTCCCTCTTCTAAAACACTTCAAGGTATTCCTCTAGGAAGCACCCTATGTAAATTCATGTTGATCAATGTTGTTCAAGATGTAAGTTACTGAACAAAAATCTGCACTTTACAAAATTTTCATTGCATCTGTTCACATTTCTATAAAATTTACCTAATTTGAACCACTCAAACGTGCACAGCCTTTTATATAGAAGCCCAAGGTATGTCCAAATAATAATTAAATACACTTAGAAATAGCCTACTCCTGTTCCTAGAAGCGATCTCAGTATGTTTATTTTCCAACAATTAGATTCTGTGACCTTAAAATGGCATAGCTCATTTTGAACAAAATAATACATTCCACATTATACACTGTTTTCACACATTTATTTATTTATTGCAGTACTACAGAAATATGCTTCATTACATTGCACAAAAGATGATTATTTCCTAGCCATTTCTGCTGAACTGATACCTAGTCCTCCACAGTACAGAGAATTTTCAAGTTGCTACAAATTTCCAAGTATTACATAGAAGATGAAAAGCTGAGAGCAATGGAGGTCCAAATAATTGTATGGGTCCATATACACCGATCACAGCAATGTATTAGTCAGGGACATAAAAATGATCAAAAAAAGCTAATGAGATGTTGTTCTTTGTAAAGGGAGGACTGGATTATAAAGGGGAGGACGTCTTGTTACAGCAAAATAAAAGCCCTGGTTAGACTGGAGAGGGTGTAGAGGAAAGATTGGATAGGCGGGGGTTGTTTTCCTTGGAGCAACAAAGGTTGAGTGTGGACCTGATAGAGGTGTATAAAATTGAGGTGCATAGATAGGGTGGATAGGGAGGCATTTTCTCCATTAGTAGAGGAGTCAATAACCAGGAGGCATAGATTTAAGGTAAGAGATAGAACGCTAAGAGGGGAGTTGAGGAGAAAAGATTTCACACAGAGAGTGGTGAGAATCTGGAACTCACTGCCTGAAAGCGTGGTTGAGTCAGAAACTCTCAGAACATTTAGGAAGTATTTAGATATTCACTTGCGTTGCCATAGTCTCCAGGCTATAGTCCAGATGCTGGAAAATGGGATTAGTGTAGTCAGATCTTTGTTGACTGGCACGGACACGATGGGCCAAATGGCCTCCTTCTGTGCTGTAGATGTCTGAGTCTACCACATCTGGAATACTGTGTACAGTTCTGGGCACTATACCTTAGAAAGGATATACTGGCTTTGGAAGACGAGCAGCACAGATTCATTAGAATATTACCAGGCCTCTAAGGGTTAAATTATGGAGGTATTGTGGCAGGGTAGGAAGCATCCCTACCTCTAAGCAAGGGGCTCCAGGTTTGAGTCCCACCCTAGGACTTGATGGCCAAGGGAGGTGCGTTCATAACGAAGCCAACCAAGTTGATTTGTCAATCTGTAAATCCTTCCAATACACCTCTGGCAAGCGCCAAGAGCGGGAGAGTCTCCTGGTCAGTCATGCTTGATATGGCGTGGCACCCCTCAAACTTTACCTTTGGTGACAGGCTGGTGCCCTGTTCCAGGAAAAACTAGTCATGGAAAGAAACATCAGTACATGCTTCATCTGCCTCATGTGCCACTAGATACGGGTGAGAACCAAGGAAGGGAAGGTTACTCCATGAGGAGTTTACATAAACTAGGATTGTAATCCCTGGAATGCAGAGAGTTAAGGTATGCTTTGCTTGAGGTTTTTAGGATTTTGAAAGGGATTAAAAGGATAGAGAGAGAATTTTTTTTCACTGGTGGATGAGTCAAGTTCCAAAATCAGAACCAGGCCGTTCAAGAGAAAAGTTAGGAAGGATTTCTTCAAAGGGCAGAGAAAGTATGGTGCGCTTGCCCACAAAAAATGCATGCTAAATGAATTAATAATTTCAAATCTGAGATTTTGCTAGATAAGGGTATACAAAGATATGAAGCCAAGGCAAGTGGATAGAGTTAAAATACATATCAACCATGATCTCACTTAATGGGGAAGACAGGTTAAAGGGGCTAAATGGCCTACTCCTTAATGTTGCTTGGTCACCTGTAACAGTTTCCAACCTTGTAACTCTTTCGAGTACAAACCCGTTTCCATCTGTTTCAGATGAAGTTATATTGTTTCATAGTTTGCCATTGTGAGATTTGAACTCTTGATACTCTTTTTGAGTAAACCTGTTTCCATCTGTTTCAGATGAAGTTACATTGTTTCATAGTTTGCCATTGTGAGATTTGAACTCTTGATACTCTTTTGAGTAAACCTGTTTCCATCTGTTTCAGATGAAGTTACATTGTTTCATAGTTTGCCATTGTGAGATTTGAACTCTTGATACTCTTTTTGAGTAAACCTGTTTCCATCTGTTTCAGATGAAGTTACATTGTTTCATAGTTTGCCATTGTGAGATTTGAACTCTTGATCTGCGGGTTACAAACCCAGTACCATAACCACTTGGCTATTTAGGCCAAGCCCACATTTCCATCTGTTTCAGATGAAGTTACATTGTTTCATAGTTTGCCATTGTGAGATTTGAACTCTTGAGCTTGGGGTTACAAGCCCAGTACCATAACCACTTGGCTATTTAGGCCAAGCTAAATGGCCTACTCCAGTTGCTCTGATCCATGAACAACAGCAATTAGTTTCTAATTGACTAGTTAGAATATTTCCTTTTGAGAAGTGGTCAAGATGTGGCATTAAACAGATTAGGTTAAAGCCATCTTGAAAACAAAAATCTCAGAGTTGTGTTTCCAACCACCTATGTGCAATACCCCGACTAGTACATAAAATGAACTGTCCACAGTGAGCCACTAGATAGTTATATGCTCAAGGATTATGGCAAACAACCAGTAGCATGGCATATAGGCAGTTGGGTTACCAACTCTGGAATATATTCCTGGAGGTTTCATCACCTGTTCAACTGCGCACCCAATAAGTCATCTCTCCTATCTAATATTTTGTAACTAACAATTGAAACTGAACTGAAAACTAGTCGAATACGGTTTATGAATTTTCCTCTGGGCTGTTTGCAGCAGTGAAATAACTCTTCAATTCTTGGAGACTCGAGGGCAATTCTGGAGGCTGGCACCCCTAATTGGTTATTTGGTTGGTTTCGAACTTGATCAAAGCCCTGAAAGTTTCCTAATAAGTTGCCACATATCATCTTCAAGAGAAAAGGGTTGTTGTCAGCTTTGTCTGAGCCATCCGTTGAGTGTTAAACCAGATCGTGCAGGGCTTTAGCGTCACAAACTGCCAACTACACTTGTTAAAATGTTGGTACTGTTCTGCATCACATGACAATTGGAGTGTGTTAGCCTGTTGCACTGTTAAACCAGGAGTACCTGGTCACCAGACCGGAATGGGTTGTTTATTTTATATATAAAGAATATAACGATTTACAGAGACAGAACACTCATGCTGAAAACATCTTCCCAGCCCCGGCTGGGAAACAATGTCTAAACTGAAAATGCAAACACACTGAATGAGATTAGGAAAACTCACCACAAAGATTGGAAGCTGTTCTCCTAGGTGCTTTGGGACGGTTTCTTCCTGGCTGGCAGTTAGATGAAGCTGGTGAAAGAGCTTGGAATGAAAATGCATTTCCTCCAAATTACAGAAAACCACCAAACAAGCGGGACAAGCAAAGCGCCTACTCCAAGGGCGCCCAGCAGCCTCCTCCATTATTGAAGAACTTGTGCAGCCCTTCCCCCGGAGTTAAGCGCCGTTCACAACAACCAAACTCGCTCCAGCGCCAAACTGATGCCACAAGGCAGGCATTGGTCAGCTCAAGGTTCAGTCGTTTCCCGGCGTGTTCGCTTCACGTGGAGTTTGCCCTGCTCTTTGTGGGCTGTGTGTTTGGGTGAATGCCCGAGGAGCAGGGCTGCGGGAATTGCCGCAAACTCTGGGCAAACAGGAAACCAAAAAGGAAGGGGGAGGGGGCTTTGGCTTTACAGTCAGGATTCGGTGGTCGGTTTCTTCTCTCTCTCTCTCTCCGAATTTCTCCTTAAATGCGACTCCTCACGTTGCTCCGTGGGCGACAGGTGCAAAGAAGGGTAAAAGTGAAGCCTTTGCCTCTGGAAGAGGTGGAGGTGCTCAGTGAGCAGCTCACATTTAGACCGTGTGTCGCTCCTGCAGTGTGGGGCTGCGTGAAAACCTGCCCCGGCTGCTATTGTGTGGCTTCCAGTGCAAGTTCTGGGTTTCCCATTCATCCGGAGCGCCGAGCGCATCCTGTATTCCGAGAGACCAGCAAGAGTCAAAAACACTGCTCCTCTCGGCGTGTTAAAGTAACAAAACATAGGAAAATAACATGTGAATAGCAACCCAAATGTACCAAATCAACAATTAATGCTGATCATACTTGACCCCACTTTGAGAATGTAACAGGTTTTACGACAAAATATAATAAACGTGCCAGTGACATAAAGCAATTATCAATACGTTCGTAAAACTGGCGGCAAAACGACCACGTGTGTGTTTAAATATTCCTGCACTTCCTATCATTGTCAAGTTCCAAGTTTCCGCGCATTGACTTCCAGTTCTTCCTTCCTTTCAAATCCTGTCACCGTCTCGCCCTTCGTTATTGATCAATATTTTCCACTCTTCTCAGACTCCAGAAATTTGTCCTCTGCTTCATCAACAAGACTGATGCTTCATTTATTCCACGCTCGCTCTCGGCATTTTCCCTCAAAAACACTCTTCCAAAGGAAAAAAGCGGATTCTTTGACCATGCCTTTAGTTCTCTTCTGGCCCCTAAAGCACGAACTCCCCTCACAGACAGCTGTAAGAGCAGTGCAAGTTCTTACAATTTATACATATGCACATACAAAGTATAACACAAAAGTGACGTTATTTTTGTAATCCATTTTAATAGTTTGTATAATGAGTGTTGGTTGCTGTATCTTCATCTCTGCAGTTTATCACCTGACCACCAATTAGAGGGTAGACCTGTACTCCGAGCCATTTTTTAGCCTCTATGGAATTCATTGCACACAAGGCTGTGGAGGCCAGGTCATTGAGTGTATTTAAGACTGAGATAGATAATTGGTTGATTGGTATGGGGATCAAAGGTAACGGGAAAAGGCGGGAGAATGGGGTTGAAAAACTTATCAGCCATGATTGAATGGCGGAGCAGACTCGATGGGCCGAATGGTCCTATGTCCTATGGTCTTATTGGGTTGTATTTTAACCAACTGTCTATTGTCCAATCTCAATGAAACAACATTACACAAATGAAATTTCTCTCAAAATCAGAAGGATTTAAATATGGGGGAAGGGAAGAATAGTTGTTTAGGTTTTAGCTATAACAAGAGGTCAATGACCACTTTTGAATTGGATGCAAGAAATTATCTTATCACATAGCTTAACAAAATAGGCAGGATGTGAAGAGTTGCCCTAGCATTCTTTATGTATCAAACTCGGAAAAGGAAACAAAGTAAAAGGTTAAAATATAACTTGGGAAACAATTTATGCATTAGTGAACCTTTGTGAGCTGGTCTCTAACAGATCAAGATATCCGAGGTATGATTGAATTCGCTCTAATGAAATGTTAAAAAAAAATCACCCATTAAGTTTTGAGAACCTCAAAAAGGAAAAACGAAATCAGGAAAAATCATTTAAGGTTAACTGTGTTACTGTAAGAGATCCTCAGGCAATGAACGAACAATGTTATAACCATGACAAAAAAGCATTGAAACCAAAGGGGCATGTTGCAATAAAATCTTGTTTTGCCACCCTCCTGTCATTTTTTTATTTGCTCAGGAGGAAAGTTTTCTTTCTCATCTTTTCTGAAGAAGTAATCTTAAAAGGTATGCAAAACAATGAGTGTTTATAACAACAGAGATAAAAACAAAAAACAAAAAACTGCGGATGCTGGAAATCCAAAACAAAAACAGAATTACCTGGAAAAACTCAGCAGGTCTGGCAGCATCGGCGGAGAAGAAAAGAGCTGACGTTTTTGATGAAACGTCAACTCTTTTCTTCTCCGCTGACGCTGCCAAACCTGCTGAGTTTTTCCAGGTAATTCTGTTTTGGTTTTAGTGTTTATAACAAAGCTGACAAGCAACTTGACAGAGGAATAACAGAAGCATGTGTGTTCAATACCTCCCAAAACAAACATGAAAAAATGAAGTTTGCAATTTGTTGTAAAGCTTTACATCATGCTGACTTTCAAATGCGAACATAAGAAATAAAAACACGTGTGAACCATATGACCCCTCAAGTCTGTTCCAACATTCAATAAGATCATGGCTGATTTTTGATCTCACCTCCACTTCTCCTGCCCCATCTCCAGAGTCCTTGATTCCCTTTAAAATTCAAAATCCAAAAATCTATCACTCTCAGCCTTGAATATATCAACAACTTAGCATCCATAACCCTCTAGGACAGAGAATTCCTCTTCACAACCCTCTGAGTGAAGAAATTCCTCCTCACCTCAGTTTTAAATCAGTCTTATTCTTAGACTATGTTCCAAGTTCTAGGCTTTTCAGTTAGGAAAACACCCTCTCCCTGTCCAGTTCTATTGGAATCTTATATGTATCAATGAGGGCATCCCTCATTCTTTTAAACTCCAGTAAATGTGGACCTATACTACTTAACCTCTCCTCAAAAGCAACCTCTAACTCCACAAATCAATCTAGCAAATCTTCTTCATTTTATCTCCTCGAAGGCTAGTAAATCCTTCCATAGGTAGAGACCAAAACTGCACATGGTATTCTAGACGTGGTTTCACAAATGCCCTTTACAGTTGCAGTAAGACTTGCTTGCACTTGAACTTCAATCCCCTTGCAATAAAAGTCAACATATCATTTGTCTTCCTAATTCCTTTCGGTACTTGCATTTTACCTTTCCATGTTTCATATACAAGGACATCCAAATGCTTCCAGACGCCAACATTTAAAACTTCCACTCCATTTAAAAATACTGTTTTTTCTATTCTTCACTATCGAAGTGAATAACTTCACATTCCTCATATTATACTCCACCTTCTTGCCCACTCATGTAACATGCCCATATTCCTTATTTTCCCACCTAGCTTTGTATCATCAAACCCCGATAACATTCCTTGACCCTTTCATCTAAGTCATTAATATAGATTGTTAAGTAGCTGGGTCACCACCACAAATCTTTATGGCACTCATTAGTATCAGAAAAATTAGTCTTAGAAAATACCTGGTGAGTAACTACAATTTTATAATGTACAAAAATTTTTCAGTTGCTTCAGACCATCTAACAATGAGCAAAAGGAATGGAAATTCAGTGCCTGTGTTTGCCACCTTTGCACCAAATAAGCTTCAAACAAAAACTTAAATTTGAATCAAAAAATAACCCTAACTGCTTCAACATGAGAGAAGATGGAACAGTTACAGAAAAAATAGGAGAGTTGCTCAAAACCATGGTCAAAAATGATTGTAGGGAAGAAGAATGATGAAAAGGTTTTTAAAGAGAGTTGAGATAGGATAGGATTTAGGAAATACAAGTTCTGAATACACAGCAGTATTAATTACTTTGGCTATCATTGTGGGTTTGACCCACTAAAGGCTATGTCAATTGGCTAGCAAAACTAGTTCAATTAGATCAACAGAAAATAGGAAAGACACTATCAATTTGGTACATAGGAAATCCAAGTACAAAAAAAGTCATGGAAAGACACAGTCTGATGCATTGCAAGAAGGAGGAAAGTTGGAATGCCTCCTAGAAGCAGTTAATCCATGACTGCAGAGTGTTGACAATATGAAGTCTAAAAATTCTTCATGATTTTGCCTGAACACAAAAGAACATGGCCTTGAAATTACACTTGGCAATATGATCTAATAAAAATGAACCATCTTTAAGCACTGACTTATTTTAATGAAATGATCATGCTTAATAAAACAAATGGGTTCCTACCTCCTTTAAATGAAGAAAGAGGAATTTGATAGAAGTTAAGCTTTCATACAATACCTCAAAGCCTAACTTCCAGACTTATGTAATTTGTAGTCACATCCTATGAGTGTTTTGATTACAAAACAAAAACAGAATTACCTGGAAAAACTCAGCAGGTCTGGCAGCATCGGCGGAGAAGAAAAGAGTTGACGTTTCGAGTCCTCATGAACCTTCGACAGAACTAGATGAATCCCAGGAAGGGGTGAAATATAAGCTGGTTTAAGGTGGTGGGGGGGGTGGTTGGGTGGGGAGAGAGAAGTGGAGGGGGTGGTGTGGTTGTAGGCAAAAGCAGTGATAGAAGCAGATCATCAAAAGATGTCACAGACAGCAGAACAAAAGAACACATAGGTGTTAAAGTTGGTGATATTATCTAAACGAATGTGCTAATTAAGAATGGATGGTAGGGCACTCAAGGAATAGCTCTAGTGGGGGTGGGGGGAGCATAAAAGATTTAAAAATATTTAAAAATAATGGAAATATGTGGGAAAAAGAAAAATCTGTATAATTTATTGGAAAAAAACAAAAGGAAGGGGGAAGAAACAGAAAGGGGGTGGGGATGGAGGAGAGAGGTCAAGACCTAAAGTTGTTGAATTCAATATTCAGTCCGGAAGGCTGTAAAGTGCCTAGTCGAAAGATGAGGTGTTGTTCCTCCAGTTTGCGCTGGGCTTCACTGGAACAATGCAGCAGGCCAAGGACAGACATGTGGGCAAGAGGGCAGGGTGGAGTGTTGAAATGGCAAGCGACAGGGAGGTTTGGGTCATTCTTGAGGACAGACCGCAGGTGTTCTGCAAGGCGGTCGCCCAGTTTAAGTTTGGTCTCTCCAATGTAGAGGAGACCGCATTGGGAGCAATGAATGCAGTAGACGAAGTTGGTGGAAATTCAAGTGAAATATTGCTTCACTTGAAAGGAGTGTTTGGGCCCTTGGACGGTGAGGAGAGAGGAAGTGAAGGGGCAGGTGTTACATCTTTTGCATGGGCATGGGGTGGTGCCATAGGAGGGCGTTGGGGAGTAGGGGGTGATGAAGGAGTAGACCAGGGTGTCCCAGAGGGAACGATCCCTACGGAATGCCGACAGTGGGGGTGAAGGGAAGATGTGTTTGGTAGTGGCATCATGCTGGAGTTGGCAGAAATGGCGGAGGATGATCCTTTGAATGCGGAGGCTGGTGGGGTGATAAGTGAGGACAAGGGAGACCCTATCATGTTTCTGGGAGGGAGGAGAAGGCGTGAGGGCGGATGTGCGGGAGATAGGCCGGACACGGTTGAGGGCCCTGTCAACGACCATGGGTGGAAAACCTCGGTTAAGGAAGAAGGAGGATATGTCAGAGGAACTGTTTTTGAAGGTAGCATCATCGGAACAGATGCGACGGAGGCGAAGGAACTGAGAGAAGGGGATGGAGTCCTTACAGGAAGCGGGGTGTGAGGAGCTGTAGTCAAAGTAGCTGTGGGAGTCGGTAGGCTTGTAATGGATATTGGTGGACAGTCTATCACCAGAGATTGAGACAGCGAAGTCAAGGAAGGGAAGGGAAGTGTCAGAGATGGACCACGTGAAAATGATGGAGGGGTGGAGATTGAAAGCAAAATTAATAAATTTTTCCAAGTCCCGACGAGAGCACAAAGCAGCACCAAAGTAATCATCGATGTACCGGAGAAAGAGTTATGAAAGGGGGCCGGAGTAGGACTGGAACAGGGAATGTTCCACATACCCCATAAAGAAACAGGCATAGCTGGGGCCCATGCGGATACCCATAGCCACACCTTTTATTTGGAGGAAGTGAGAGGAGTTGAAGGAGAAATTGTTCAGTGTGAGAACAAGTTCAGCCAGACGGAGGAGAGTAGTGGTGGATGGGGATTGTTCGGGCCTCTGTTCAAAGAAGAAGCTAAGGGCCCTCAGACCATCCTGGTGGGGGATGGACGTGTAGAGGGATTGGACGTCCATGGTGAAGAGGAAGCGGTTGGGGCCAGGGAACTGGAAATTGTTGATGTGACGTAAGGTGTCAGAGGAATCACGGATGTAGGTGGGAATGGACTGGACAAGGGGAGAGAGAAGGGAGTCAAGATAACGAGAAATGAGTTCTGTGGGGCAGGAGCAGGCTGACACGATTGGTCTACCGGGACAGTTCTGTTTGTGGATTTTGGGTAGGAGGTAGAAGCGGGCCGTCCGAGGTTGGGCGACTATCAGGTTGGAAGCTGTGGGAGGAAGATCCCCAGACGAGCTGAGGTCAGTGACAGTCCTGGAAACAATGGCTTGATGTTCAGTGGTGGGGTCATGGTCCAGGGAGAGGTAGGAGGAAGTGTCTGTGAGTTGACGCTCAGCCTTCTCGAGGTTGAGGTCAGTGTGCCAGACAACAACAGCACCACCCTTGTCAACGGGTTTGATGACGATGTCAGGGTTGGACCTGAGAGAATGGAGTGCAGTAAGTTCAGCGAGAGAGAGATTAGAATGGGTGAGAGGAGCAGAGAAATTGAGACGACTAATGTCGCGCCGACAGTTCTCAATGAAAAGATCAAGAGAAGGTAAGAATCCAGAGGGAGGGGTCCAGCTGGAGGGAGAATATTGGAGGTGGGTGAAAGGATCCGTTGAACGGGGAGAGGACTCCTGCCCAAAGAAGTGAGCCCGGAGACGAAGACGGCGGAAGAAGAGTTCAGCATCGTGCCGAGCCCGAAATTCATTAAGGTGAGGGCGTAGGGGTATGAAACTAAGTCCTTTGCTGAGCACTGAACGTTCAGCATCGGAGAGGGGAAGGTCAGGGGGTATAGTGAATACACGGCTGGGGCTGGGATTGGAAGATAGGGTGGGGACGGAGGGACAGGCAGGGGTGGAGGGTCCTAAATGGGTGTTGGTGTCAATGAGTTGTTGGAGCTTACGTTCCTTAGCACTTGAGAGAAAGAGAAAAAGTTCCTTGTTGAGGCTTCGGATGAGACGAAGAATAACATGAAACTGGGGGCACGCGCAGCTTTGAAAAACGGTACGGCGATGCTGCTGGAGGGAGAGGTCGAGTGTGTTCATATGGCGGCGCATGGCACTGAGTGTGGATCTCAGAATGCGATGGGAACAGCAGTCCGAGAAACGTTTTATTTCCTGGAGATACCTGTAATCCTGGGTGGGTTCGAAACATGAGGGGTGGAATTTCAGTTGAAATCCACATGGGGTAATTCGGAGATGGAGACAGTCACTGAGCAAGGAGATATGGCTTTGAAATCGGGTTTTAGTAAACACCTTGTCAAGCACCAGGAGAGAAATGGAAAGCAATGAAGGTGAACAAGGCAAAAGAGAGTTACGGAAATCTTGTCGCAGAGACAAACAGAACTTCTTCAAGGAGTTCGGCATTTCTTGAAGAGCAGTAGCAGTCAATTAAACACAGAGATAAAAACAAAAAACATGTTTTGATTAGGCTGCTGAAAGAAGCAAGCACAAAGACAGCAGCTCATCACTGAGTGCAACTAGTTAGAATGTGAACTTGGGAATTTGGTGGCAGAGAATCAGTGCAATGAGGTAGGAGGGAAACAGGTAAGTGTTGACTATTTTGCTCGTTTATCCTTCAAAACTTGTAATGTATTAGTAATTGTAGGGTTTCATTAGTAGTAAGATTTCCTAGCAGTAGTGAAGCTCATTTGGAGTAGTACGGTTTATTCATTATAAATTAAGGAAATAATAATTAATTAATACATAATAAAAATGGCAGGGCAGGTAATGTGTTGCGACTGCAGAATGTGGGATTTCCTGAACACCAGTGTAATCCAGGGCAAACATATCTGTAGTGTCAGCGGCTTGAGGAGCTTTGGCTCAGAGTCATTGAGCTGGAGCTGAACTGCAAACACTGTGATTCATCGGGGAGGGGGCAAGTTACCCGCGTGCTTTATTCCAGGAGATGGTCACACCATTTATGTTATGGTCTTCTCATTTGGTCAGTAGTCAGTGACAGGAGGGTGCAAGTGAGGCAGGTAATAGGATCAAGAAGGTAGAAGTGGAGCAGCATCAGCCCTTGCAATTGACAAACAGGTTCAAGGTTCTTGCAGCTTGTGGGGACAAAAGTTGGTGTTGCAGGGTGGATGAGCAAACTGACCAAGGAAATGTACAGGAAGTCATTCAGGTGAGGGGAGTTAATGTTTTATCAAGTGTTTGGGGTTGAGACTGGGTTCTTTAGAGTTTACCTATTCTCCCAAAGTAAGCTGCCTGAGGCTGTAGTTTGTCAAAACCATTAATCTTTATTTATAGCTACATTATACATATTGGGACTTCTGCATGAGGTTGGAACTTCTGTTCCTTCCAGACCCCTGTTACTCAATTATGTGGTGTTACATCATCATTACATCAACATCATGTGCTTCTGATGTTAACCCTTTACTGTACAGTTAATGGAAATGCAGTGGTAGTTGGGGACAGTATAGGGAGAGGGATTGACACATTGCAGTTGACAGCTGACCAGATGGCTGTGTTACCTGCCCACTGCCAGGGTTCAAGATATCTGCTTGGGGCCAGAAAGGAACTTGCAGTGGGAGGGTAAAGATCCTGTTGTCTTGGTCCATGTTGGTGCCAACGGCATAGATCAGACTAGGAAAGAGATTCTGCTTAGGGATTATGAGCAGCTAGGGGTTAAATTAAAAAGCAGAGCCTCAAATGTTCTCTACCTGAGCCATGAGCAAACTGGTATAGGGTAAATAAGGTTAGAGAGATGAATGCATGGCTCAAAGACTGGTTTGGGAGAAATGGGTTTTCATTCATGGGCACTGCCACCAGTATTGGGGTAGTGGTAACTGTAACTGTTGGGATGGGCTTCACCTGAACTGTGCTGGCACCAGTGTTCTGGTGAGTTGTATAATTAAGGTTGTGGAGAGAGCTTTAAATAGTGGGAAGAAGGGGTTGTACGAGAGGACATGTATTAAGTCAAAGAATAACAACGAAGCACTAGACCAGCATAACAATTTGTGTAAAGATGACCAGAGTATAGCAGGAATGGACAGAAAGTGCAAACTTAGTGCACCAACAGAGAAGGCCAGAGATTGCAAAAAATAGTAAAAAGACAGAATAAAGGCTCTGCATCTGAACTGGGCACAACATTTGTAACAAAATAGGAAGGTGATGGCATAGTGGTATTGTCATTGGACTAGTAAGCCAGAGACCCAGGTTCTGGGGACCAGGGTTTGAATGTCACCATGACAGACGGTGGAATTTGAATTCAATTAAAAAAAAACATGGAATTAAAAGTCTAATGACAACCATGAAACCATTGTCAATTGTTGTCAGTTGCATCCCTTTAGGTCGGGAAATCTGCCATCCTGCAGTTACATGTGACTCCAGACCCACAGCAACGTGTTTGGCTCTTAAATGCCCTCTTGACAAGGACAATTAGAGATGTAAGGGCAATATGTGGAACCCACATCCCATGAATTAAAAAGAAGGTTTTGGCACAGATAGAAATAAATATGTATGACCTGAGAGATATGGATTTTTTCGTCGCAGTGCAGTTGGCGGGTCCAGAAGCAGAAATGAACTCTGCTCCTGCATGTGATCAGCAGCCGACAGCAATCACACACTGGCTAGCCAATTATGAGCTGACCAGCGTGAAACTTGCTTGGAGAGCCAGCACAGATGGGTGGAGATTATGCGGGAAGAAGGCAGATGCCTGAATGAAATGAGCTGCAGGTGAGGTTTTAAAAGCAGAGGGAAGAAGGTAAGTAGATGAAGAACAATCATGGGAGACAGCAGTGTGGACTTTGAACAAAAAGTTTCCATTGAAGAGTGAAAGTAAGGATGAAGGTGTACAAGTAAGATGGCAATGTCCTCAGGAGCCGGAGGCCATGGAAGAAGACATGGAAATGGCCAAAGCCAATCGCTTCTCTGATGCCTGTCTGGGAATACTCATCGAATGCTATTGGTGATTGCCAGGAAGTATTGCTGTCATGCGACAGAAAAAGGAGGTCTTCACATCTCACCAAGAAGGCTTAGACTGAGGTGGCAGCAGTTGTCAGCAGCCAGAGGGGCCATCTGAAGGACCTGGATGCAGTACATCTGGAAGCTCCATTGGATTGAGGTGTCTGTGGTCTCCCTGGCTCCCAAAGGCTGCCTCACTGCTGGCTCATCATCATGACCCTGTGGCTGAGCAGGTTCCTCCTCAGAGTCTGTGCTGGAATCTTCATCATCAGTGTGTGGAAGCACATCCGATCCTTTACCCTCTATGTAATCTCCTCAAGAGCTAGATTGTGCAGGGCACAGCACACAACCACTATGAGTGACAGACATTGAAAAGATCCTCCAACCGGTCCAGGCAATGGAACCTAATTTTCAAAAGGTCTATTGTTCTCTCAATTATGGCCCTCAAGAAGGCATTGCTTCTGTTGTACTTCTCCTCTGTGGATGTTCTTGGATGCCTGATAGGTAACATTAGCCACCTTTTTAGAGAATATCCTTTATCCCTCACCAGCCAACCATCCAAGCTTGCAGCCTTGGAACTTGGAAATGACTGAGAATATAAGAATCATGGCAACTCCTAGGATACCTTGCACAAACCTGGAGGATCTGCTGTTGGTGATCACACACTAGCTGGACGTTCAGAGAATGGAAGCCCTTACGATTGACAAAGGACCTGGCTCTCCAGCAGGTGCCTTGATGGGCATAAAAACAAAAAAACTGCGGATGCTGGAAATCCAAAACAAAAACAGAATTACCTGGAAAAACTCAGCAGGTCTGGCAGCATCGGCGGAGAAGAAAAGAGTTGACGTTTCGAGTCCTCATTCTGTCGAAGGGTCATGAGGACCCGAAACGTCAACTCTTTTCTTCTCCGCCGATGCTGCCAGACCTGCTGAGTTTTTCCAGGTAATTCTGTTTTTGCCTTGATGGGCACATGGGTGCAATTGATGCCTCCCTGAATCCTTCGGAAGCCTGTAATGGCTGCAAATCCTCTGGAACGCACAGCCTAGATGTCCTTGTTTGTCTTGTAATGTACAAAAGTGTGGACCCTTCTGAACAGTGCATCCGTCACAAACTTTTTGCAGCTGTACACCGCAGATTGCGATATTTTGCACAGATCTCCAACAGAACCCTGTAAGGTTCCTGAGGCATAGAAATTGCAGGCTGCAGTTACTTTTAGCACCACTGACATTGGGTGCCCACCTACACAGTTGAAAGCTATCTCAGGGCCTATCATCTTACATAGTGAGGCTCCTGTCTCCCTTGAGAGACAGATCCTCCTTCGGCACTGCACTTTAGTCATTTCAAGGTACCTGGAACTAAGCCTGTGGATTCTTCCAACAGGGTATTGGTGCCTTTTCATGCCCCTTCTCCCTTGCAAGGCTTGCTAGCCTTTATCCCCTTCAGGTTGTGCTGCTTGGTCTTGCGGGCAGATTCTACAACAATTTCTACGGCCAGCTGGCCTCCTCTCCCTTCCATGCCTCCTCCTCCTCATCTGAAGAGGTGCCTCCAGTTGAATAAAGAATGCCCAGTTTTTTACATTCTGCTTTGCAGATATTCAACCTTTATTATGATGAGGCTTGTCTGCAAAAGCTCAAAGGATCTAAGCCTCCTTACCTACATAATGAAGAATCCTGCTTATTTCCTAATTACTCCATATTATCCAGACTTTCAGCTAACTTTTAAACTCCATCCTCCTCACTTCTCCATTCTTCTGAGCCCTCTATCCCACCCTGAATATAGAAAATGAAAAATTGCAATCCCCGCCTGCCCATTTTTTCCATGTGCCAACCATCAAAATGGATGGGCCTATCAAAATTGCAGTCAATTGGTCCTTTAATTGCCTCAATAGGCCTTTTAATTGATGTCAGATGGGCTTCCGACATTTAGGTCTGCCCACTAAGCATAACATCGCAAGGTGGCACAATGGCATCGGGACCCCCTCCCAATGTCATAACGCACTATTTAACATGATGTCAGGAGTGCCAGACGCCTGCACAGGCAACATAAAATTCTGGCTATGGTCACAGGGTGATCAAGGCTGGGGCCTGAACATTGAAGGGTTTTGACATTTTGAAAATATAGGAGGCTAGAAAAAGTCGGTTCTGAAACTTAAAGTCATAATGGCAGAGGACAAGAAAGCAGGAACTGACAAGAAAGGCGCCAAGAAAATCATTAAGAAAGTCCCACTGAAGAGCGGCAAGAAAGTCAGGAAGCAGAGTTACTTCATCTACATCTAAAAAGTGATGAAGTAGGTTCACCCGGACACTGGCATCTCCTCTCAGGCCATTAGCATCATGAACTCATTCGTCAATGACATTTTCGAGAGCATCACAGGCGAGGCTTCCCACCTGGCCATTACAACAAGTTGCAGGCTATCAGCTCCCAGGAGACCCAGACCTCTGTGCACCTGCTGCTGCCCAGGGAACTGGCCAAGCACGCCATGTCAGAGGGCACAAAGGCGGTGACCAAGTACACCAGCTCCAAGTAAAATCGACAAATCTAGAATATGTCAGTGGGGTAGTTCTGTTAATTGTGCATATCATTAGTACAGAAATGAGAGATGGCCTTAGCTTGGAAGAGCAAGATGTGGAAACAGTTTTGGTGGTAAGAAATAGGAAAGGTCAGAGGTTACTTGTGGGAGCAGTTTATAGGTCGTTACACTGTAGAACAGAGTATACAAGAAGAAATAAATGGGGCATGTAAGAAAAATACTGAAATAATTATGGGTGACTCTAATATACAGGTAGATTGGATGAATCAGATCAGCAAAAGTAGCCTGGAAAATGAGTTCATAGAGTGTATGTGGGACAACTTCTTAGAGCGGTACATTCTAGATCCAAGCAGAGAGCAGGCTATTTTAGACCTGGAAATGAGCAATGAGATTAATCAATAACCTCAAGATAAAGGAGCCTTTAGGTGACAGTGATCATAACATGATAGGATTTAATGTTCAGTTTGGAATCGTGAAGTGTGGGTCTAAGACTAGTGCTTTAAACCTTAAATAAAGGTAATTTTAAGGGTGTAAAAGCAAAGCCAGCTAAAGTTGACTGGTTAAAAGGTAGGACAGAAGAGATGCAATTGCAAACTTTTGAGGAGATATTCAACAACTTTCAGCAAAGATTTATCCTAATAAGAAAGAAAGATTCTGAGAAGGAGGCTGGATACAGAAGTTGAGGATTGTATCAAATTGAAAGAAACACTGTACAACTCTGCAAAGATTAGTGGTAGGTCAGAAGGTTGGTCAGATTTTAAGAACCAGCAAATAATTTAAAAAATGAAGAGGAAGAAAGCTAGTTAGTAATATAAAAACAGACAGAGTTTCTACAAGTATTTAAATAGGAAAAGTGTAACTACAGCTAGTGTTGGTCCTCTAGAGCGTGAGTCTAGGGAAGTGATAATGAAAACAAGGAAAGCACGGAAGCATTGAACAGGTATTTTGTGTCTAGAAAACTTCCCAAAGCTATTTGAAAATTCAAAAAGTGAATAGGAGGGAGGAACAATCACCATCACTAAGGAAAATGTGCTAGGAAAACTATTAGATTTAAAGACTGACAAGTCCCCAGGACCAGATGGCCTGCATTCTAGGGTCTTGAAAGAAGTGGCTGCTGAGATAGTAGGTGCATTGGTTATAATCTCCCAAAATTCCTTAGATTGTGGAAGGGTCCCAGTGGATTGGAAAATAAATAATGTGACACTTTTATTCAAGAAAGGAGGGAGACAGAAAGCAGGAAACTACAGGGAAGTTGCTAGAATCCATTATTAAGGAGTTTATAGCAGGATACTGTGATCGGGGAAATCATGTTTATCTAATTTATTCGAGTTTTTTGAGGAAGTAACAAGCATGGTGGATAAAGTAGAACCTGTAGATGTGGTGTATGAACTTGAATTTCCAAAAGACATTTGATAAGATGCCACATCAAAGGTGGCACAAGATAAGAAAACATGGCGTAGGTGTAACATATTGGCATAGTTAACCGGAAGCAAAGCGTGGGGATAAATGGGTCTTTTTCAGGTTGTCAAGCTGTAACTAATGGGATGCCACAGGGATCAGTGCTGGGACCTCAACTATTTACAATCTACATCAATGATTTGGATGAAGAGACCGAATCAATGGTATGGTGGCTAAATTTTCTGTTGACACCAAAATAGGTAAGAAAGTAAGTTGTCAAGAGGAGGTAGGGAGTCTGCAATAGGATGTAGACATTTTAAGTGAGTGGGAAAATTTGACAGATGGAGTATAATGTGGGAAAATGTCAACTTGTCCACTTTGCAAGAAGAATAGAAAAGCAGGATACTATTTAAATGGACAGAGATTGCAGAACTTGGTGGTACAGAGGGATCTTGGTGTCCTGGTACATGAATCACAAAAAAGTTAGTATGCAGATGCAGCAAGTGATTAGGAAGGCAAATGGAATCCTGGTGTTTATTGCAAGGAAAATAGAATATAAAAACAGGGAAGTTTTGCTGTAGCTGTACAGGGCATTGGTGAGACCACATCTGGAGCACTGTGTACAGTTTTGGTTTCCTTATTTGACAAAAGATATCATTGCTTTTAAAAGCAGTTCAGAAAAGGTTCCCTCAGCTTATTCCTGTGATGAGGGGTTATCTTATGAAGAAGGGCTGAAAAAGTTGGGTCTATACCCACTGGACTTTAGAAGAGTGAGGAGTGAAACATAAGATTCCAAGGGGGCATGATCTGGTAGATAATTGGAGGAGTTGTGGAGGAGACTAGAACCAGGGGACACAGTTTAAGAATAAGAGATCTCCCTTTCAAGACTGTGTTGAGGAGACTTTTTTTCTCTACAGGGTCGGTAGTATGTGGAATTCTTTACCCCAGATAGCAGCGGAGGCTGGGTCACATGAGACATGAGACAGGGTCACATGAGGGGGCATGTTTTATTACATTTTTATTTTCTTTATTTTCTTTATTAAAAACGCCTCATTTCCCTGAGGCAGCTCAGTGCCTCAGGGGGATTATGTAGCACACATTTGCAAGCGTGTACGAAGTTTGCGCTAGGCTCACTCGCACTACTGCTGCTTGCGTTTCACGCTGGGCAGGCCTTAATTGGACTGCCAGCGTGAAATCACGTTCCAGTGCCGATCATGGGCGGTGGTCGGCATTCCACTGCCTGCCAGCCAAGGGCAAAATTCTGCCCATAAAGACCATATTAGGGGGAGGCAGTGAGATAGTGGCAATGTTACTGGACTGGTAATCCAGAGACCCAGGTTAATGCTCTGTGGACTTGGGGTCAAATCTCGCCATGGCAGCTGGTGTAATTTAAATTCAATCAATAAATCTGGAACTGAAAACCAGTCTTAGTAATGGTGACCATAAAACCATCATCAATTGTTGTAAAAACCTCTCTGGTTCATTAATGGCCTTTAGGGAAGGAAATCTGCTGTCCTGACTGGATCTGGCCTACACGTGACTCCAGACCCACAGCAATGTGACTGACTCTTAAACGATACTCTGAAATAGCCTGACAAGTCGATCAGTTGTATCAAACTGCTACAAAAAAGTTGCAAAGGAATGAAACTAGATCAACCTAGGCACCAGAAATGACTATGGCACATGCAGCTCTGTCGACCCTGCCCTGCCAAGTCTCCTTCCCAACATCTGGGGGCCAAGATTGGGAGAGCTATTCCACAGACAAGTCAAGCGACAGACTGACATGGTCATACTCATGGAATAATATACAATGTCCCAGAAATCAACATCACTATCCCAGGGTATGTCCTGTTCCGCCAGTAGGACAGACCCACCAAAGATGGTGACACAGTGAAAAATAGTTGGGAGGGAGTTTCCCTGGCAGTCCACAACATTGACTCTGGGCCCCATGAAATTTCATGGCATCAGATCAAACACGGGCAAGGAAGTCTCCTGTTGATGACCACCTACTGCACCCCTTAGCAAATGTAACAGTATCCCTTCATGTTGAACATGGGGAGGCAAGGGCATAGTGGTATTGTCACTGGACCAGTAATCCAGAGACCCAGGGTAATGCTCTGGGGACCCGGATTTGAATCCGGAATTCGCAATCTGGAATTAAAAGTCTAATGATGACTATGAAACCATTGTTGATTGTTGTAAAAACCCATCTGGTTCAATAATATCCTTTAGGGAAGGAAATTTGCTGTCCTTACCTGGTCTGATCTACTTGTGACTCCATACCCACAGCAATGTGGGTGACTCTTAAATGCCCTCTGAACAAAAGCAATTAGGGATGGGTAATAAATGCTGGCCTAGCCAGCGATGCACCACATCCAGTAAATAATTTTAAAAATCACCGCTCAGAGGAAGCACTGAAGGTGGCATGGGCTCAGGATATACTCTGGATACACCAATTGACTTAAACATCCAACATGTCCACGTCTAAGTGTGTTTCAGAAGCACCTCTACTGACCGAGCTGGCCAAGTCCGCGGATGGGGGCAGTTGGAGGCTTCGGAGCGGGCACAGGCCTGATCGGGTCCATGCCACCATTTTACACAGGAGGGTCAATTAAGGCCCACGCAGTGAACTTCACGACTGCCATGCATAGCGGGAGTGGGCGGGTGGCGGAGGGCGCGCTCAGCCCACCAGGTCCAATGGCAACCCAGCGGCCTGTATAAAGGAAGGCCCTGACAGCTTTCGAAAGGCTGGGCAAAGGGCTATGCAGAGGGGCAATGGAGGTGACGCAAGTCCGGAGGGTAGGCTATTGGGGCAGGCCAGACCGGAGAGTGGTCCATCGGGGCAGGCCAGGCTGGAGGCTAGGGCGGGGGGCCAGTGTGCCCCTTGTTATTCCGATGACTGCCTTGCTGCCCTACTCGAGGAGGACTGTGAAGGGAGGAGGAAGCCCCCCCACATGATGAAGTGTGCCTGGGAGGAGGTGGTGGAGATGGTGAGCTCCCGTGAAGTGGTGCAGCACACCTGGATCCAGTGTCGCAAGCGCTTCAATAACTTGTTGCGCTCTGGAAGGGTAAGGACAATGTTGGCATTGGTCAATTAGCCCAGCGGGTTCGCTTTCCCCCCTGCTGCCCCCCAAAGTCTGACTGTAGTGACTGCATTGAATCATTGACAGCACATGTTCTTTACTGTGTGGGCCAGCAGATATTGCCCATGCCGAGGTCAGCCTGAGAGGGTGGCGAAGAAATGGGTTCTGCGCAGCATGTGGTACACTGAGACCCACATGACTGTTTTGGGGACAACCTGGAGGAGCTGCATCTAGGTGCTGTGCTTAAACTGCAGGACATGTCCAAGTCAGGGTGATGACATGCTGGGAGGGGAGCTTCAAGGTGGCATGGCAACAAACCGTCTGCTGCCCTCTGCACTCCACGTGCTTATGCCTCCTTGCTATGGAAGGATAGACCATGTGGTACCTAATGTGGTGTAGGCAGCATGGGGCCAAGCAGGGGTTGGGGGGGAACAGGCCTAACACCTTTGTGTGAGTGTTTGGTAGCAGTGGAGTGTGGAGGTACTGGAACCCTGATGTGTCCCACACTGGTTAGGGTGAGCCGTGCACGAAGAGAGTCCATGTACAATTTGTACAAATCAATGCTGGTCTCTCATTTCCAGGAGAAGAATGCTCATAATGCTGCAGAACGTGCGAGGACTGGCAGCAGCCAGGTGCATTTAGCCATTCTCAGCCAGTCTGAGCAGGAGGCCCTGGATTTGGAGAGGTGCCATGCACCCAGGTCCACTGGTGGTGGTGAGGCTGGGGCACCACGGCCAGATATGTATGCCCAGCAGTGAGGTCAGCATTGTTCTCCCAGTAGCCATGGCAATGCTGAATGCTAAATGATTTGATTTTGCAACATAGCTTGACCATTGCTTATGGAAGGATGAGCACATAATGATCTGGGGGATAGGGGTGAACTTTGTCATTGTCTCCATGTTAATTGATCCGATGTCCTTGTCCTTCTTTCAGCATCAGCGGAGCAGGGTTGGGAGGAGGAGCAGCAGAGACCCCCTCTCACACCTGAGCGCCCTGAAGTCTCACCAGCATCACACCATCTCTGCAAGGCAGGCACCAGCGCAGATACTAGCACCTCGGTGGAAGTTAGAACATCAGCTACGGGGCACAGTGGTGAGGGCACTTCACAGTCGCTGGAGGAGCTGGCAGAGACAGAGAGTGCCCATGGCACCAGCAGTCGGAGGACTGCAGGGAATCAGGCACATACTCAGTCAGTGCCTGATGATGTGCCTCTGGAGTCATCCGCAATACAGCAGGTGCAGGAAATGCGGCCGGGTGTGCGGGAGCATCTGGGGGAGATACATGAGGCTATGCTTGGCTTGGTCGCCGTGGCAGAGGAGTCTATGGAGACTCTCGCCGAAGCAATGAGCCACATGTCCGAGCGCCATGCATCCTCCATGGAGAGAGTGGCAACTCTCATGGAAAGCGTCCTCCAGGAGACCCATCAGGGCTTCCTGGGGATGTACTCTGACCAGCAAGTCCTCACATCAGCATTGAGCTCAGCTGATCATTGCCACTGTGGGAGATGGTCTGCGCATCAAGTTGCCCAGCTCGGTGCCCATCCATCCACGGCGAACAGAGAGGTCCAAAGCGACCTCACGTTGGCGCAGCAACTACCTCTTGTCTCTGTGGGCACGTCTCGGGGCACTCCAGATGAGGACAGCAGCTCCTCCACCCCTCTCCCAGTGACCATAGCATCCAGTGAGGCTGCGATGACTGGGGAGACGCCAGCTGTGGAACTGGCAGATCCCTCCCAGGCGGGCCCAGCAGAGGTTCCACGGGCCAGAGGATGACTACCAAAGTCATCAAGGCTAATAGGACAGCAGAGTCAGCAGGCTGTCTCAGATGCCACTCCTAGCGATGGGTCAGCACCAAGCCGTAGCACCCGGAAATGTAAACATAAGGCACCTTAGACACACCACAGGTTTACCACTGGTGCTTTTGTGTTGGCCCGAAATTAGGTCCTTATGATTTGCTTTGAATTGGAACACCATTGTCATTTTTTTGGCTTAAATTTCTTTGCTAGTGATATTAAATTCAGACATGTGACCATGGCTGAAGGTGCCTCTTTCCTTCTGCATGTCTATGGTTTCCAAAAATGTTGGAAGTTCTTTATGGGACATTCAGCTTTATTAACAAGGCCCTTAGTTATTGTTTCTAACCTGACAGATTTGGCACTTAGGTATCAAGTGTGAAGCCTACAGCCTGGGCATGTCCTGGAGGACCATCTGTGGTGTGCTAGCTGAAGGTTCATTGGATTAAAGCCTCCCTGGTGTCCCTGCCTCCCTGTAGTATGCCCGTGTCAGCACCTACCCCCTCAGCATTTCCCTGTGCATGCTCATCCACGGACTCACTGCTGGACTCATTCCTATGCAGCTGCAGCCACTGCGTCGACATCTTCATTGTCCACTGCATCCCCCCTTTCCAGTGCAAAATTGTGGAGAGCGCAGCATGAAACCACATCACCGAAACACAATCTGGGAGGTACTGGAAGGGTCCCCTGAGCGGTCCAGGCATCGGAAGTGCATCTTGAGAAGACTGATGGTTCTCTCCACCACAGCTCTTGTAGAGGTGTGGCTCCTATTGTACCGCTACTCAGCTTCTGTTCTTGGATGGTGGAGAGGCGTCATGAGCCACCTTCTAAGGGGATAGCCCTTGTCACCCAGCAGCCATCCATCCAGCCAGGAGCACTGAAGAGCCCCGGCACCTGGGAATGTCTGAGGATGTAGGCGTCGTGGGAGCTGCCTGGGTACCTTGCACAGACTTGTAAAATCAGCATCCTGTGATCACACACTATCTGCACGTTCATGGAGTGGAAGCCCTTCCTAAGGCACCGGGCCCTTGATGGCTGCATGTGTGCCGTCAATTGCACCCTGGACGTGGGGGAAGCCAGCAATGGCCACGAAGCCTCTGGCTCACTGTGTCTGGCTTGCCTGGTCCCAACGATAGTGGATGAAGGTCAATGCACACCTAAACAGAGCATCTGTAACCTGCTTGATACAAGTGTGGACAGCTGATTGGGAGACACCGCAAAGGTCACCCACTGAGCCCTGGAAGGAGCCTGAGGCATAGAAGTTGAGGGCAGCTGTGACCTTTAGAGCCACTGGCATGGGGTGTCCACCCACACAGTTAGGGGAGATCTCAGGCCCAATCATCTGACAGATATAGTTGACTGTCCCCACTGAGAGATGGAGCCTCCTTTGGCACTGCACCTGACATATTGAGGTAGCTGCTTCGTTCCTGTATACCCTGGCAGTAGGATAGTGGCATCTTCTGCGGCCCCTTCTGCCTTGGTCTACCTCTTGGCCCTGCACTCCTTGTGCCTGCCCCTGTCCTCCCAAAGGTTGCTCCCCTGGAGGCTGAATGTGCACTCCTGGCCTCCTCCCCCTTCTAGCCCTCCCTTCCTCCTCAGAGGAGCTGCCTCCAGTGGAGAGTTCAGCTCCCATTCCCAGGCTATGGGAAGGCTTCCAGAAACCTGCAGGCCCAAAAAAGATTCCTCACTGCAGAGTGCCGAAGGTTAAGAGTCCAGACAAAACTGCTGGTATGCGTTTTGAAGTACTGCAGATCACACAGGCAAGTTTCAATAACTTTGAAAAATCAATACTTGAGAGAGCACACTCACGACCCCAGTGAGCCCTCTTATTCCGCCCGCGGATGAGGTTTATACAAATGTGTCCTACCCGCCTGCCTGTTGCGCCCATGCACCGACCCGTATATTGCATGGGCGCTGAAAAACCGGCGTCGATTGGTCAGTCAAGGGCCTTAAGTGGCCCATTAATTAATGGCAGGCCTGCAATGGATGTCATCGCGTACCCGCCCAATGAAATATCATGATGGCGCATGGTGACATTGGGACGTTTGCCCAACATCACCACGCGTCATTTTACGCGCAGACATGCAGGGCTCGCCCTTGCACGCCAACGGGAAAATTTTGCCCCTAATGGACACAGCTTCAAGACTGGATCTGCAGCAGGTGGAGGGAACCAACAAGAGGCGAAAACCTATCCGACCTGATCATCACCAATCTATCTGTCACAAATGCATCTTGTCCATGAGTGTCAGTAAGAGTGAGTGACCTCCTCACAGTCCTTGTGGAGACTAAGTCCCATATTCACACTGAGGACACCCTCCATCATCTTGTGTGGCACTACAACTGTGCTAAATGGGAAAGATTTCGAACAGATCTAACAATTCTAACTAGCCAACCATGAGGCCCTGTGGGCTATCAGCAGCAGCAGTGTTGTACACAACCACAATCTGTAACCTCACAGCCTGGCATATCTCTCACTCTACCATTACCATCAAGCCAGGTGATTGATACTGATTCAGAGAAGAGTGCAGGAGAGCACAGCAGGAGCAGCACCAGGCACACCACCAGGTTGACACTTCATATTTAGAAGCTACAACACTGGACTACTTGCATGCCGAACAGAGGAAGTAGCATGCAATAAACAGAGCTAAGTGATCTCGCAACCAACAGACCAGAACTAAACTCTACAGTCCTACCACAGCCAGTTATGAATGATGGTGGACAATTAAACAACTAACAGGAGGAGGAAGCGCCACAAATATCCCCATTCTAAATGATGGGGGAAGCCCAGCATATCAGTGCAATAGGCAAGGCTGAAACAATTACATCCATCTTCATCCAGAAGTGCTGAGTGGTGATCCATCTCGGCCTCCTCCAGAGGCCCCCAGCATCACAGATGTCAGTTTTCAGCCAACTCTATTCACTCCATGTTATATCAAGAAATGACTGAAGGCACTGCATACTGCTAAGGCTATGAACCCTGACAACATACCCACAAAAGTACTGAAGATTTGTGTTCCAGATCTAGCTATGCTCCTAGACAAGCTATTCCAGTACACTGGCAGCTACCCGGCAATCTTGAAAATTGCTCGGGTATGTCCTGTCCACAAAAAACAGGACAAATCTAATGCAGCCAGTTAATGCCTCATCAGTCTACTCTCAATCATCAGCAAAGTGATGGAAAGGGTCATCAACAGTGTTATCAAACAGCATTTACTCACCTGCTCACTGACAGTGGTCGCCAGGGGCACTCAAATGATGACCTCATTACAGACTTGGTCCAAACATGCACAAAAGAGCTGAACTCCAGAAATGAGGTGAGAGTGACTGTTCTTGACATCAAGGCAGCATTTGTCCAATTGTGGCATCAAGGAGCCCTAGCAAAACTGGAGTCAAATGATAAACCCTCCACTGGTTAGAATCATACCCAGCCCAAAGGAAGATGGTTGTGGTTGTTGGAGGTCAATCATCTCAGTTCCAGGACATAACTGCAAGAGTTCCTTAGGGTAGTGTCTTCGGCCCAACCAACTTCAGCTGCTTCATCAATGACCTTCACTCCATCAGAAGGTCAGAAGTGGGGATGTTTGCTGATGATTGCACAATGTTCAGCACCATTCATGACTCCTCAGGTACTGAAACAGTCCATGTCTATTTGCAGCAAGTCCTGGACAACATTCAGGTTGGGCTGACGAGTGGCAAGTAACATTCACGCCACACAAATGCCAGGCAATGACCATCTCCAACAAGAGATAATTAACCATCTCCCCTTGACATTCAATGGCATTACCATCGCTGAGTTCCTAACATCCTGGGGGTTACTCTTGAGCAGAAACTGAACTGAACCAACCATATAAATACTGAAGCTAAAAGAGCAGGTCAGAGGCCAGGAATTCTGTGGTGAGTAACTTATCTCTTGACTCCCCAAATCCTGTCCACCATCTACAAAGCACAAGTCAGGAGTGTGAAGGAATACTCTCCACTTGCCTGGATGAGTGCCGCTCCCACAACACTCAAGAAGCTGGACACCATCCAGGACAAAGCAACCCGCTTGATTGGCACCTCATCCCCCACCTTAATCATTCACTCCCTCTGCCACTGATGCACAGTGGTAGCAGTGTTTACCATCTACAAGATACATGTGGCAGCTCACCAAGACTCCTTCGACAGCACCTTCCAAATCCGCAACCTCTACCATCCAGAAGGATAAGGGCAGCAGGTACACAGGAACACCACTAACTGCAAGTTCCCCTCCAAGCCACACACTACCCTGGCTTGGAACTCTTTCAGCATTCCTTTAATATCTCTGGGTCAAAATCCTGGAACTCCCTTCCTTACAACACAGCGGTTGTACCTACACCACAAATACATGAATGTACAAAATTAATTTTTAAAAAATTCTTTCACGGGATGTGGACATTGCTAGCTAGGCCAGCATTTATTGCTCATCCTTAATTGCCCTTGAGAAAATAATGGTGAGCTGCCTTCTTGAACATCTGCAGTGCATCTGGTGTAGGTGCACCCACAGTGCTGTTAGGGTGGGATTTCCAGGATTTTGATCCAGCGACAGTGAAGGAAGGACAATGTATTTCCAAGTCAGGATGGTGAGTGACTTGGTGGGGAATGTCCAGGTGGTGGTGTTCCTATGTATCTGCTAATTAGAACAGAAGTAGGCCATTCAGCCCCTCCAGCCTGCTCCTCAATTCAACAAAGTCGTGGCTGATCTGTTTGTGTTTTGAATTCCACATTTCCATCTGCCCCCAATAACCTTTGATTCCCTTGCCTGACAAGAATCTATCTACCTCTGCCTTAAAAATATTCAATGACTCCACCTCCACCACGTTGTGCAGGAGAGAGTTCCAAAGTTGGACAACCCTCTGAGAGAAAAAATTTCTTACCTCTGTCCTAAAATGGCAACCCCTAATTTTAAAACAGTGCCCCCTAGTTCTGGACTCACCCACAAGAGGAAACATCCTTTTGACATCCACCTTGTCAACAGTGTTCAAGATCTTATATACTTCAATCAAATCGGCCCTCACTCTTCTAAACTGCAGTGGAAACAAGCCCAATCTATCCAATCTTTCCTCAAAGACAATCCACTCATTCCAGGTATCAATCTAGTAAACCTCCTTTGAACCACTTCCAATGCATTTAGATCCTTCCTGAAATAAGAAGACAAAACTGCACACAGCATTCATGATGCGGTCTCACCAATGCCCTGTATAACTAAAGCATAACATCCTTACTTTTATGTTCAATTCCTCTTGTAATAGAGGATAGTATTCCATTAGCCTTCTTAATTATTTGCTATACCTGCATGCTAACTTTTTGTGACTCATGTACTCGAACACCTAGATCCCTCTGCACCTCAGAATTATGTAGCCGTTCTCCGTTTAAGTAATACTGTTTTTTTTCTTCCTGCCAAAGTGAACAACTCACATTTTCCCAAATTATACTCTATCTGCCAGATTTTTGCCCACTCACTCAACTTATCTATATCCATATACAAACTCCTTACGTCCTCTTCACAACCTACTTTCCTACCTATCTTTGTGTCATCTGCAAATTTAGTTACCATGTCATCGCTCCCCTTGTCTAAGTTATTGATGTAAATTGTAAAAAGTTGAGGCCCCAGCACAGACCACTGTGGGGCTCCACTTGTCACATCCTGCCAAAGAGACATATTATGCATACTCTCTGTTTTCGCTGGCCAGTCAATTCTCTATCTATGCTAATATGTTACCCTCTACACTACGAAATTTTATTTTCCGCAATAACCTTTGATGTGGCACTTTATCAAATGCCTTTTGGAAATCCAAATACAGTACGTCTACAGGCTCCCCTTTATCCACAGCACGTTACTCCTTCAATGACCTCTAATAAATTAGTTAAATGTGATTTCCCTTTCACAAAACCATGTTCATTTTTTCTGATTACCTTGTGTTTTTCTAAGTGCCCAGCTATAATCTCTTTAATAATTGATTCTAACACCTTCCCCTTGACAGACGTCAAGCTAACTGGCCTATAGTTTCCTGCATCCCTCCCTTCTTGAACAGAGGGGTTATATTTGCTATTTTCCAGTCTGGTGGAACCTTTCCAGAATCTAGGGAATTTTGGAATTTAACACCAGTGCATCCACTAACTCATTAGCCACCTCTGTTAAGATTCTGGGACCAGGAGACTTGTCAGCCCGCAGCGCTATCAGTTTACTCAGTACCGTTTCCTACTGATTTCAATTTCACCAAGTTTCCCTCTCTCCTCCACCTCCTGATTTCTGGCTATTAATGTTTTTTAGGAATGGAATGTTTTTTGTATCCTCGATAGTAAAGACAGAAGCAAATTATTTGTTCATTTCATCAGCTATTTCCTTATTATCTACTATTAACTCCCCATTCTCACTTACAAACACTTACTTTTCTTACTCTTCCTTTTTAACTATCTGTAGAAACTCTTGCTATACATTTTTACATTTCTAGCTAGTTTCCTCTCATCCTCTAACTCCTTTCTCATTAACCTTTTAGTCAATCTCCGATCAAACATCTGACCTGCCGTTCATCTTTCTGCAGTTAAATGCTTTTTCCTTTATTTTGATGCTTTCCCTAACTTCTTTAGTTAACGACAGATGGTGAGTCCTCCCTTTAGAATTTTTCTTTATACTAGAAATGTACTTATTCTGAGTGTTCTGAAATATCCCTTTAAATGTCTGCCACTGCTCTTCTATTGATCTATCCCCTAGCCTAGTATCTGAGTTCACTTCAGCTAGCTCAGCTAACCAAAATGATTCCACATCCTGATCTCTTGAACCAAGGTAATCTCTAACAGTTGCACAAATGTCATCATTCATTAACAACATTAGCCTTCCCATTTTACCTAGCTTCCTATTCTTCTTGAATGTCATGCACCCCTCAATACTCAGGACGCAATCATTGTCATCCTGCAGCCACGTTTCCGAAATGGCTATCAGATTATATTTATTTACTTCAGTCTGCACTATCAATTTGTTTACTTTGTTTTGAATGCTACATACATTCAGATACAGAGCCTTTAGTTTTGTCTTTTTGTTATCTTTGTAATGTCTGGTCTTGATTGTTGATGCATTTTTAGGTTTTTCCTCTCTATCCCTTCCTCCCATTCTCTGACCCTCAATTCTCACATTACTATTTTCCTTTCTTACCTTGTCTGTACTCTTTGATATACCACATTTTTTCACGTTTGATCCCTTTATCCCATTATTTAGTTTAAAACCCTCTCTACTTCCCTACTTATATGGTTCACAAGAACACTGGTCCCAGCACAGTTCAGGTGTAGACTGTCCCAGTGGTATAGCCCCCACTTTCCCTAATACTGGTCCCAGTGCCCCATAAACTGGAACCCACTTCTCCCGCATCAGTCTTTGACCCATGTATTCATCTCTCTAATTTTATGTACCCTATGCCAATTTGCATATGGCTCAGCTAATAATCTAGAGATTATAACCTTTGAGGTTCTACTTCTTAATTTAATGCCTAGCTCCTCATACTCTCTATGCAGAACCTCTTTCCTAGTTCTACCTATGTCATTGGTACCTACATGGACCACGACAATTGGATCCTCCCCTTCCCACTATATGTTCCTCTCCAGCCCTGAGCAGATGTCCCAAACCCTGGCACTAGGCAGGCAACACAGCCATCTGGACTCTCGCTGTTCGCTGTAGAGAACAGTATCAATTCTCCTCAGTATACTGTCCCCTATTACCACTACATTTCTTTCTGCTCCCCCCACTTGAAAGCTTCCTGTACCACAATGCCACGGTCAGTTTGCTCATCCACCCTGCAGCCCCACTCTCATCCTAACAAGCTGAGAGAACCTCAAACCTATTGCACAATTGCAGATGCTGACACATCTCCTGCCCCCGGTGTCCCTTTACCTTCCTCACTCACAGTCACACCCTCCTGTCCCTGACCATTGACCAAATCACAAGACCCTATCATGTGGTGTGACTGCCTCCTGTTACAAAACATCCAAGTAACTTTTCCCCTCCCTGATGTGTTCCAGAGTCTACAGCTCAGCCTCCAGCTCAATGACTCTGAGCTGAAGTGCTGCAGTTCAAGAATATGGCTCACCACTGCTTGCTCAAGGGCAAATTTAATTGGGCAATAAATACTGGCCTAACCAGCGATTCCCACATCACATGAAAGGATGAATTTCAAAAAAATTGCCAAAAGTTTGGTAAAAGAGGCACGTTTTAAAGAGTCTTGGATTCCCAGCATCCGCAGTTTTTTTGCTTTTATCTTACGTTTTAAAGAGTGTTGTCTTAAAGGAGGAAAGTGACATTGAGATGTGGAGAGGTGTAGGGAGGGTATTCCAGGGCTTGGGACTCCAATAACATGAAGGCATGGTCACCAATGATGGAATAATTAAAATTGGGGAAACATAAGAAGTTAGAATTAGAGGAAAACTGATACACCAGAGCATTGTGGAGCTGGAGGAGATAACAGAAATGGGGAGGGGTGAGGCCATGAAAAGATTTGAGAACAGGATGAGAATTTTAAAATCAAGACATTGCTTGACTAGAGGCCAAGTAGATCGGGGAGCACAGGGGTGATAGGGTAAGGGGACTTGCTGTGAGAAAAAGCATGGGCAGCAGAGCTTTTGATGACCTCCCATTTATGGAAGGCAGCCAGGAGTGCTTTGGAATTGTCAAGTCTGGAGGTAACAAAAGAATGAATGATGGTTTCAGCAGCAGATGAGCTGAGAAAAGGGGCAAAGTCAGGTGATGTTACAGAAATGGAAATAAGAGGTCTTAGTGATGGCATGAATTTGAGGTTGGAAATCTTTGGGTCAAATTTGTATCAAAGCTTGCAAACAGGCTGGCTGAATCTCAGACTGTTGCCAGGCTGTCTTGTGAAAAAGTTAGTTGAAGTTGGGCATTTAATTGGAAACCTAATAGACAAAAAACATAGATTCTAAGAGGACTTGATCAGGTGTGGTTTCACAAATCCTCTTCACAATTGCAGTAAGACTTCCTTACTCTTGTACTCTAACCCCCTTGCAATCAAGGTCAACATGTCATTTGTCTTCCTTGATGTTTGCTGTGCCGACATTTAACTTCCTAATAAAATATAAGTACATTATTTTGTTCAAAGATTGCATTATGTAATCTAGTTCCAAAATCTTAGAGCTGCAAGGAAAAAAATGTGAAATTAGTCTGCAGTCTTTTGTAGGTGGAAGCTATTGAGGAGATGCTGATGTCATTACTTTACTTTCTGCAAAACCCTTGCTTTTGGTCAGGAAATATGTAAAGTAGAAATTAACTCTCAACAAACAGTATGACAAACATTTTGCATTTTTATATCATAGCACCTTCAATGAATGTAAGAACTGTGTTAAATAATTTTATTTTAAAAATATTGTACAGTTATGAACTGGAAGAAACTTGGACTTCTAGCTGATCCAAAACCATTCTATACAATTTAGCTAATTATCCATGCAATTGGTCCCTAGCAGGAGTGAAAAGATGAAAGTATCTTGTGAGAAGGTGCAAGGTTCAAGTTTGCCACATCCAATTTAAATTCAATCTAATGCTTCCATCTCCTTGGTTGTAGCACTGTCCAGTGATTTCTGATTCTTCTAAATACATGCGTTAATGGGATAAAATATTTTTTCCAAATCCTTTCAAAGAAAGAGAAAGCTTAACATGGAAATCCATGGTCACCAATGCTTTTTTTTAAGGTATGCTACCTGAAGAGACATCAGAGAAAACATCACTCAGATCCGGTATGATTGTAATTGGTATAAACTGTTTCATCTGGCCAAAGTATCAATGACAGAATCAGCAAGGTTGAAACCATGTGCAAGAAGTTTCCGAGCAGATCAGTAAGGTTCAGAAAGAATAAACATTACAATTTTTTGTTTTCTGCAGACTTCTGAAAGAAAGCATCTAGAGGAACATCAGCATGAATAGTAAAACGAGTCTAAGGTTTGACATTGTATGTTAGCTACATCACAGAAGTGGATGTTTTGAGCATGACATTGCCATCAATTGAATCATCATAGAAGGATCTTTGTTGTGAGCTTTATCGGTTAAGAGGAGGAATTGGGTAATACTTGCCCAAAAGGCAATACGAGAGAAACTAGAAATAAACTGGTGTCAGAAAAATACATCATGTATATTCATATCACACAGTTCAAAAATAATTCCCTGTGTATTTATGTGCTATAAAATATTTTTCCAATTTGCTCCATGTTTCCCTTCCACTCCTGATAGCAGTGACTCTTACTGTGATATGATTCCATGGATACTAACAATCAGGGAGGGCATCATATCAGAGTCCTTGTTGTGCTCTTATCCAACACCCACACACTTGTACTTATTCCTCTATACTGCTTGCCGTTCTTTAAGCTGCATTATCTTACAAGATTGAAACAGGCTTTCTTCTTCTCAGTGCTAAGGAATGCAATCAAACTACAGAGCTATTATTCCTTGCTATGAAACATAACCATCAGAGCAGACAAACAGTCATTATACATGATCCAAGTTTTCCTGATTTTTCTCTCTATCCATCTCTCCATTATAAGAGTGCTCCAGGGTACAATTCCATAGGCATGATCGCCCCTCTGGCTCCTTGCCTAGGTGACCATCTTCATGTGTGAGACTGATCAATGACTGCAGGCAAGCAATGGAGGAGGATCCTAATGTCAAACATAGCCTTTACCTAAACAAAGATCCATTTTCAGTTTGGGTCCTAGCTCACCACTAAGAAGAATCCTGTTTGTCCATATTACCCTAGCTAACATCAACTCAGCATGGACTAAGGATTGAACCCAGGGACACTGATATGAGGCGTTTCAACACCTTCCTATTGTGAAAGTCTACTCCCTTTAATGCTTTTTCCACAATGTATGCAAAAGAAAAAAGTTCCATAAGCTTGATTATATTGCAGCAGTTTAAAAACACAGTATGTGTAGTGGCAAACCTAAACCAATTAATTCTGTAATCTTCATCATGTACATTTGCTTTATTTGATGGCAATGTGTTAAGTGAAAGATCACCACCAGAGAAATCAATAAATTACAATGTAATTTTATTTTCCTCACAGTTGTGACCTTGTAACATAAGCAAATAAACCTGAGCACATCGTGTTGATGTTATATTTACTCCCACTGAATATCAGTGTAACTGCAAATGCTTAATAAGCCCCAGATGCTGTATGAATTTACTGCTATAAAGATAATCCTGTGCTTGTTTCTTATCCTAAAATGGATAAGCCCATGGTCACACTAAAACATAGTACAAAACAAAGCATTTTGAATAAAAATACCTGGAAAAACTCAGCAGGTCTGGCAGCATCTGTGGCGAGGAACACAATTAACGTTTTGAGTCCATATGACTCTTCAACAGAACTAAGTAAAGATAGAAAAGAGGTGAAATATAAGCTTGTTTGGAGGTGGGGGGGTGGGGGGGTACAAGTGAGCTGGATAGAGGGCCAGTGATGAGTGGAGATTGCCAAAAGATGTCACAGACAAAAGGACAGAGGTGTTGAAGGTGTGATATTATCTAAGGAATGCGCTAATTAAGGGTAGAAAGCAGGACAAGCAAGGTACAGATAACCCTAGTGGGGGTGGGGTGGGGTGAAGGGAAGGGATCGAAATAGGCTAAAAGGTCAAGATAAAATAATGGATGGAAATACATTTAAAAATAATGGAAATAGGTGGGAAAAGAAAAATCTATATAAATTGTTGGGAAAATAATGCCAGTTATGCCTGTCTCTTTACGGGGTATGTGGAACATTCCTTGTTCCAGTCCTACTCCGGCCCCCTCCCACACTCTTTCTCCGGTATATCGATGATTGCTTCGGTGCTGCTTCATGCTCTCACCTGGACCTGGAAAAATTTATTAATTTTGCTTCCAATTTCCACCCCTCCATCATTTTCACATGGTCCATCTCTGACACTTCCCTTCCCTTCCTTGATCTCTCTGTCTCAATTTCTGGTGATAGACTGTCCACCAATATTCATTACAAGCCTACCGACTCCCACAGCTACCTTGACTACAGCTCCTCGCACCCCGCTTCCTGTAAGGACTCCATCCCATTCTCTCAGTTCCTTCGCCTCGGTCGCATCTGTTCTGATGATGCCACTTTCAAAAACAGTTCCTCTGACATGTCTTCCTTCTTCCTTAACTGAGGTTTTCCACCCATGGTGGTTGACAGGGCCCTCAATCGTGTCCAGCCCATCTCCCGCTCATCCGCCCTCAGACCTTCTTCTCCTTCCCAGAACTATGATAGGGTCACCCTTGTCCTCACTTATCACCCCACCAGCCTCCACATTCATAGGATCATCCTCCGCCATTTCCGCCACTCCAGCATGATGCCACCACCAAACACATCTTCCCTTCACCCCCCGGCGGAATTCTGCAGGGATCGTTCCCTCCAGGACACCCTGGTCCACTCCTCCATCACGCCCTATACCTCAACCCCCTCCCACGGCACCTTCCCATGCAACTGCAGAAGATGCAACACCTGCCCCTTTATTTCCCCTCTCCTCACCGTCCAAGGGCCCAAACACTCATTTCAAGTGAAGTAGCATTTCATTTGCACTTCCTTCAATGTAGTCTACTGTATTCGTTGCTTCTATGCAATTTCCTCTACATTGGAGAGACCAAACGCAGACTGGGTGACCGCTTTGCAAAACATATTCGGTCTGTCCGCAAGCATGACCCAGACCTCCCTGTCACTTGCCATTTCAACACTCTACCCTGCTCTCATGCCCACATGTCCATCCTTGGCCTGCTGCATTGTTCCAGTGAAGCTCAATGCAAATTGGAGGAACAGCACATCATCTTCCAACTAGGCACTTTACAGCCTTCCGGACTGAATATTGAGTTCAACAATTTTAGATCATGAACTCTCTCCTCCATCTCCACCCCCTTTCTGATCCCCCCTTTTTTCCCCAATAAGTTATATAGATTTTTCTTTTCCCACCTATTTCCATTATTTTTAAATGTATTTTCATCCATTGTTTTATCTCTACCTTTTAGCCTATTTCGATCCCTTCCCTTCACCCCACCCCACCCCCACTAGGGCTATCTGTACCTTGCTTGTCCTGCTTTCTACCCTTAATTAGCACATTCCTTAGATAATATCACCACCTTCAACAACTCTTTGTCCTTTTGTCTCTGACATCTTTTGGCAATCTCCACTTATCACTGGCCCGCTATCCAGCTCTATCTGTTCCCCCCCACCCCCACCCTTAAACCAGCTTATATTTCACCTTTTTTCTATTTTTACTTAGTTCTGTTGAAGAGTCATACAGACTCGAAACGTTAACTGTGTTCCTCTCTGCAGATGCTGCCAGACCTGCTGAGTTTTTCCAGGTATTTTTATTTTTGTTTTGGATTTCCAGCATCCGCAGTTTTTTTTGCTTTTAACAAAGCATTTTGAATGTTTTACATTGCATTATATGCTAATAGTCTTATGTTGCTTCCTTGGACACTTGTTCAAGCAGTCAATTACATGCAACATGTTATCTTGAGTGAGCAAACATTACAACTGCCAAATCTTGCAATGCATTATTATTGTCCCTTTTGGTGTGACTTTTTACTTTCATTTACTGATGCAGTGACTATTTCCATATTGTATATCCAATGGCCTTGACAGATTATCTAATTTAGACATTAAAATCACTTTTCTAAAATAAACTTAAGACTACCTAAACAATGTAAACATTAAAACAGTAAAACTTTTAAAACCAGTATAACAATTCTAATTAGCTGCTATTAGCGGCATATGAAATAGTTTCAAATACTAGTGTGGAATGTAATTGAATTTCCAATAGTATGTAATGCCAGCAGATATCCAATGGCAATACTGGCTTGATGATATACTGTTTTATCTTGTGTAACACAATTTATTTAGAAGTTCACTGTGAAGCCCCTTGATATATTTCACTACATTGAAGAAGTTTTAGAAATACCAGTTATTGTACATGTTACTATATGACCATTGACAAAATAAACTTAATTTTTATTGTATATTTTGTGGGATTGTTAGTGGTATTTTTGGGTGGAATGTTATATTCTTTATTATAAACACGGGGCAAGTATCCTTTATCTGTAAATCTGAAAACTGAACATATCCAAAAGCCATACTTTTTTTTTGAACCTCATCGACCTTTAGCGCAGGAAATCTAATTGTTTGTCTGCGCAGTTTACATTGCGATTTTTGTGGGAATATGTCAAAAAGAAACTTATTACAGATACCCTTTATTTATTATTCAATGATACATCTTACTTTTCTAGCCACTTTATTTACTTTAGACTATAGCTAGCCTAGGCTTAGGCTATTATCATGTAAATACTAACATGTGGTATCCGAAAACCAAAATTATCCGAAATGCAATCGGCTCCGAGGGCTTTCAATAAAGGATACTTGACCTGTATTAAATTTAAGGATGCAGTTAATTTTTTTTTTGAAGTTCAGGATATAAAGGGCAAGAGCTGAAAGATGTTCAAGAATGAATTTGGAGATAAAGTGTGTTTATTGCAGCTAGCAGTACTGGAGTGTGGCAACCCTGTGGCAGTGGTTTCAGGGTTGGCAGCACTTCGAAGAGGGGTGAACCTAGTAATCTAGAGACCCAGGGTAATGCTCTGAGGATCCAGGTTCAAATCCCACCATGGTAGATGTTGAAATTTGAATTCAATAAAAAATATGGAATTAAAAGTTTAATGATGACCATGAACCATTGTCAATTATCGTAAATACCCATTTGGTTTACTGATGTCCTTTAGGGAAGGATTTAAGGATCCATCCTTACCTGGTCTGGCTTACATGTGACTCCAGATCCACAGCAATATGGTAGACTCTTAAATGGCCTCTGAATTGGCCTAGCAAGCCACTCAATTCTCAAGGGTAATTAGCGGTGGGCAATAAATGCTGGCCTAGCCTGTGATGCCCCCATCCCATGAACGAATAAAAAAATGCATGCAGTAGTCGAAGGAAGAAATCTAGATCCTTACATTTGAAGGTAGGCTTTGTATTTTGGTTTACATCATACAGTACTATAATCTTGTGAAAACTGGAAAGCATTTCCATTTGAGAATTAATTTTAAGTTTTCTCAAATAGTGTTGCTTTTTCCATGAGCACTCATTTATCCAATGTATTCTTCATGAAAGGTGAAGATAATCAGTGAAAACAAAAGGGATAATGAATACAACATATTTGAAGAATCTTTCCATTTTATTAAGAGCCATTCAGTTACCAGCATTGTTTTATGAATCCTGGAAGTACTGGCATATCCACATTTTCATTCTGTTCACCATTACTCTGTGAAGATAGGATTGAACTTTCAAGTTTTTTTGGTACTTGAAAAGGTTTGTTTTCACTCCCCACTTTTTCCTCTGGCACCTTTTCCTGTTGTATTTTGTCTGGTGAGCGTGGTTTCACAGCAGGGCTTTCAAAGCACTGACTTGAAGAATCAAAACTAGCTTGCTCAGAAATCTTAAAAGTTTCAACTGCTAGGTCTTTGGGATTATCAAGGATCTGAATCACTGTGGTGTGGGACCGTTTAAGCTGTTTACGGTTCTTACCTGATGTGCTGGCTGAGGAGCAGCGCTGTTGACCGGTCGCTCTACTCTTAAGCATGCGTGTCTGTGTTGCCTGCTTCTCTGGACATTTAATTCCACACAACACATGGGGCAGTGTGTCTCCTAGTTTAGCAAGATTATAATGTTCAGCACTCAAAGTGACTCCTGCCTGTGGAGAATCATTGTGGGTGGAAATACTGTAAGACGCTGAAATGGAATTGCAAAATGTTTCAGGTGAACCTGAAGCACCACAAGGCACAATTTTTATAACATTGTCATTGGATAATGAAAAGTCACTCAGTGTGGAAGGATCAGCCTCAACAATTTTTTGAGGGTGGCTCGGCATCTGGCCACTTTGAGCACTCTCAGATGTTCCATGTATATTCCCTTGACAAATCTGAAGTTGATGGAGAGTCTCTAACTCAAGCTTGGACCTGAAATGAAAAGTAATAAACAAATGAAATGGCTACTAGAAAAATAGTACTCAAAAAATATTGGCTTTGAAATTCAGCTGATGCACTCCAGTACTGACCCCACTGAAGTGTGCAAGGTTAGTGACAACGCAAATCAAACATAGGACCAAGGGGAAGAATTGTTGTTTATCTTCCCTAAACCAATGGAAATTTGTCTAGTCAGCTTCCTGGAGTGGCAGTGGAGGTTGGGGAGGATGAAAGAGATGGGAAGGGGAGGAGAAGGGAAAGGAGAAGAGGTAAGTTGCTCAGCCTTCCATCTGAGGCTAACCGTGGTTTTAATCAGGTCTTAAACAAGAGGGAATAATCCGTAAGTTTTTTGTTTTACCTTCCTCTTCAGGGACTGGGACTGGGGACAGGATTTCACCCATTTGGGTGGGGACCTCAACATCAGGGTCAAGTGGGGGTCCTGACCCTGCACTGCATTGGAAACAATCACCTGGTAATGGTTTTCCCTGAATTGGCCAATTAATGGACAGATGGCTATTTGGGATCCAATTAATGACAGCCATTAGGAGGCCCTCCAGCATGGAAGGAGCAGTAGCTTGCCATTACAGGTAGAGAGAAAGGGTGCCTCCATCTTTCGACTAAAAAATGGTCCACATATTGGGCCACTATTGTGGAGGGGAAACCTCTCTAAAGGGCAGCCTGTGGCCATAGCTGTCACCAAAGCCTGCCTGGAGCATAAATCCCTCTGGTCTGCTGCCAGAAGGTCTGGAAGGTCAAACTTCAGGCTGGTGGCCTATTCCTGATGTCATAAGAGGCTGCCGGCTGATGGCCTTTGATCTTTGGGCCTATTTAGCATGTAGCTTATCTTAAGAGGCTACCTGTCACTTTCAGGTAGGTAGGCCTTCCATCCCCAATCCTGCCTCTGGGAAAATGGCCCAGGAGCTGGGTGGTGCTGGCAATCTGGCATACCAGCCAGCAGCAGGAATTTAGGCACCTACCCGCCTCCGTTCTCAACCCCATATTGGGTTGAAAATTCAGCTCTGGGGGGGGAAGGGGGGGGCCAGAATGCAATTGGTATACCCCACTTCTACCCTTGTAGAGATTTCTATGCCTCATGTCTCTCCATGTACTGGCTGCAACAGACTGAACTGTGACTGGGCTCAAAAAACAGGAACTCCCAATTTGAGAAGGAACATGTTGCCTTCTGTATGATTTAGTACGACAATGAACTGTGCTCTAATCGAAAATGAAATTGGGAGATCTCACCTAGAATGAGCTATTGAGGTAGAAATTAATCTAGGTTGGTGGCACAACATGGGCAGTATCAGATTGGCAGCCCATCATACACAGTGCCTGATAAATGTGAGGTAGTACATTTTGGTAGGAAGAACAGGAAGGTCGCTTATTATTTGTAAGTTGTAGATCAAGGGGAAGTAACTCTTTCGAGTACAAACCCTTTTCCATCTGTTTCAGATGAAGTTACATTGTTTCATAGTTTGCCATTGTGAGATTTGAACTCTTGATCTTGGGGTTACAAACCCAGTACCATAACCACTTGGCTAGTTAGGCCAAGCATCAAGGGGAAGTAGGTGAACCAAGGGTTCTTGAAGTAAAAATGCACCAATCACCAGAAGGTGCACAACAGGTGAGCAAGGCCATTAAAAGCAAACAATCCAAGTACTTGACTAGGCTTTATTTCTCATGGCATAAATTGAAAAGTAAGGAAGGTATGGCAAAACCTGTATTGAACCTTGGTTAGGCCACACTTACATTCTTGCATGCAGTTCTGGTCGCCATTTTATAAAAAGGATAGAGGCACTGGGGAAGGTTCCAAGAAGATCTACAAGGATGATGCTAGAAATGCATGGGTATATGTATCAGGAAAGGGTTTACAGGCTAGGTCTCTTTTTCTTGAAAAGCAAAGTCAGCTGAGGGCCAACTTAAGTCTTTAAAATAAAGAAATTGATAAAATGGATATATAAAGAGAATATTTTCTCTTAAGGGGATGAGCATAAATAAAGGCCATTAATATAAGGTAGTCACCAAGGAACAATATTCAACAAGGAGTTCAAAGGAAATTTCTTTACCCAAAGAATGGTGAGGATGTGGAACTTGCTACCACAGGGAGTGGTTGAAGCGAATAAGACCATAAGACTTAGGAGCAGAAGTTGGCCATTCGGCCCATCGAGTCTGCTCCGCCATTCAATGAAATCATGGCTGATCTGATAATCCTCAACTCCACTTTCCTGCCTTTTCCCCATAACCCTTGATTCTGTTACTGATTAAAAATCTGTCTATCTCAGCCTTGGATATACTTAACGACCCAGCCTATATAGCCCTCTGCGGTAAAGAATTCCACAGATTGACTAGCCTCAGAGAAGAAATTCCTCCTCACCTCTGTTTTAAATAGGCACCCCCTTACTCTGAAATTACGCCCTCTGGTCCTAGACTCCCCCACAAGGGGAAACAACTGCTCAGCATCTACCTTGTCAAGCCCCCTAAGAATCTTATATGTTTCAATAAGGTTGCCTTTCATTCTTCTAAACTCCAATGAGTATAGGCCCAACCTATTCAACCACTTCTCATAAGAAAATCCCTCTATCCCCAGGATCAACCTAGTGAACCTTCTCTGGACTGCGTCCAATGCCAGTATATCTTTCCTTAGATAAGGGGACCAAAACTGTTCACAGTATTCCAGGTGTGGTCTACTAGTGCCTGGCATAGTTTTAGCAAGACTTCCCTATTTTTATACTCCATTCCCTTTGAAATAAAGGCCAACATTCCATTTGCCTTACCTATTTACCTGCTGAACTTGTATGCTAGATTTTTGGGACCCCCAATCCCTTTCTTCAGTCTTTCTCCATTTAAATAATATTCAGCTCCTCTATTCTTCCTGCCAAAATGCATAACCTCACACTTTCCCACATTATATTCCATTTGCCACATTTTTGCCCACTCACTGAACCCGTCTGTAACCCTCTGTAGACTCTGTGTCATCCTCACCACTTGCCTTCCCACCTATTTTTGTGTCATCTGCAAACTTGAAGATAGTAATTCATTTCCCTCATCCAAGTCATTGATAAATATTGTAAATAATTGTGGTCCCAGCACTGTACCCTGTGGCACTCCACTAGTTACAGGTTGCCATCCTGAAAATGCCCTCCATATCCCAAGCCTGTCTTCTATTCATAGGCCAGTTCTCTATCCATGCTAATATACTACCCCCAACACCATGGGCTCTTTTCTTATTAAGTAGCCTTATGTGTGGTATCATATTGCCTTTTGGAAATCCAAATACATTACATCTACAGGTTCCCTTTTATCTATCCTGCTTGTTATCTCAAAGAATTCTAATAATTTTGTCAGGCATGATTTCCCCTTCATGAAGCCATGCTGACTCTGCTTGTTTATATCATGCATTTCTAAATGCTTTGCTATTACATTGTTTATAATACACTCCAACATTTTCCCAATGACAGATGTTAAGCTAACTGGTTTATATTTATCTGTTTTTTGTTCCTTCCCTATTTGAATAAGGGTGTTACATTGGCAGTTTTCCAATCCTCTGGCACTTTCCCAGAATCTAAGGATTATGCATCTACTATCTCTGCAGCTATTTCCTTTAATATCCTAGGATGCAACCCATCAGGTCCAGGTGACTTATCGCCCTTTATCCCCATTAGTTTCCCTAGTACTTTTTCTCTAGTCATAGTTATTGTAATTATTTCCTCTGCACCACCCCACACCCCCAACTTTTGCCCCATGATTATTTAGCATTTTTGGTATGCTATTAGTGTCTTCTACTGTGAAGACTGATGCAAAGTATTTATTCAACTCCCCTGCCATTTCCTGGTTCCCCATTATTATTTCCCCAGCCTCATTCCCTAAGGAGCCTACATTGATTTTGGCCTCTCTCTTCCTTTTTCTATATTTAAAGAAGCTCTTACTGTCCATTTTTATATTACTTTCTAGCTTACCTTCAAAGTTGATTTTCTCCTTTTTTCTGGTCATCTTTTGTTGGTTTTTAAAACTTTCCCAATCCTCTGGCTTACCACTAATCTTTGGCACATTTTATGGTTTTTCTTTCACTTTGACACAATCCTTAACGTCGTTGGTTAGCATTGGTTGGTTTATCCCCTTCCTACAATTCTTCTTCCTCACTGGGATATACCTATGTTGTGAGTCATGAACCATTTTCTTAAATGTCTGCCATTTTTCATCAACCATCTTTTCTGCTAAACTCCTTTCCCAGTCCACTCCAGCCAACCTTGCCCTCAGTCCTTTGTAATTACCCTTATTTACATTTAGCACAGTTGTTTCTGAACTAAGTTCCTCACTCTCAAGTTGAATGCTAAATTCCACCATGATATGGTCACTCTTTCCTAGGGGATCTTTTACTTTGAGATCATTTATTAAGCTTGTCCCATTATACATTACCAGATCCAAAATAGCCTGATCCCTGGTTGGATCCACAACATATTGTTCTAGGAATAGTCCCAAATATATTTTCTGAACTCTTGTTCGTGGCTACCTCTGCCAATTTAATTTTCCCAATCTACATGAAGATTAAAGTCACCCATGATTAATATACTGCATTTTTGTACATGCCCTCATTATTTTCTGATTTATTCTCTGTCTGAAAGCATAGCTATTGTCAGGGGGCTTATAGACTACTCCCACCAATGTCTTCTTCCTCTTTGTTATTTCTTACCTTCACCCATATGGATTCTACATCTTCTGATCCAAGATCCTTTCTTGCTATCGTACTAATTCCATCTCATACTAACAAAGCTACCCCACCACCCTTTCCTTCCTGCCTGTCTTTTCAAAAAATCATATATCCCCGAATATTTAGTTCCCAGCTTTGGTCTCCTTGTAACCATGTCTCTGTAATGGCTATAAGATCATACCCATTAACCTCTTTTTGTGCCGTTAATTCATTTATTTGGTCCTGGGTACTACATGCACTTAAGTGAAGAGCCATTAATTTTGCGTTTTTACAATTTTTCCCCCTTTCACCCTATTTGCTGCTCTTTTTTATGTTTGTACACTCTGTCCCTTCCTGTCACACCTTGGGTATCATTACCTAAATAGCTGCCCTGCAATGAGTAAAATGGATGCATTTATGGGGAAGCTAGACAAGCTTATGAGGAAGAAGGGGATTAGAGGGTTACAATCGTAGATTTAGATGACAAAAGATGGAAGCTTGAGTGGAGCATAACACCGGCATGGACTGGTTGCACCGAATGGCCTGTTTCATGCCGTTTACCCTCTATAATCTCATGTAATAAACAGTTCCATTGCAGTAAATTGAATTAAATACCAGGATCTGTATATCAGGTGGCTGATCTGGTGATCACTTTAAAACATTCAAGATGATAAAGGAGCTTGACAGGGTAGACAGTGAGAGGTTTTTTCCTCTGGCTGGGGCATCTAAAACATTGGGGCACAGTCTCAGGATCAGGGGCCTTTAGCATTGAGATGAGGAGAAATTTCTTCACTCAGAGTTGTGAATCTTTGCATTTCTCTATCCCAGAGTTTTGTGGGTGCTCCACCAAATATTGAAATCTGGATAGATGTTTGGTATCTCAGATAATCAAGGGATATCGGGTGCAGACAGGAAAGTGGAGCTGAGGCAGAAGATCAACCACTGAATAATGCAGCAGGCTCAAGGAACCACTTGGTCAACTTCTCTTATTTCTTATTTTCTGAAAGCATTAGAATGCATCGAATGTGGTAAGTGATATATGTATGGATCTTCAGAGCCTATTTGATAATGTACTATGTATAAGATGAGAAAAGTCGAATTGAAATTACTAAAGCTAGAGACCAGAAAGCAGGCAGTAGCAGCAAATAGCCTTTGTTTTGGTTAAAAACAAATATTTGCATTTATATATCCTTCTTGACCACTTGACATCTTAAAGCACTTTACAGCCAATGAAGTATTTTGAAATGTAGTCACTATTGTAATTTAGCAATGGGTAGTGGTGCTAATGTTCTGTGCTCGAACATCATGTGGCCTGGAGTTTCCATTCTGTTGGGTTGGTATTTTTTGCTGCAATTCGCCCAAAATCGGCAAAATTAGTGCAAAAGATCTCAGAATTTTAAGTGCAAATTACATTCAGTGCACACCAAGATTCTACGATTTTTTTGTGCTAGATGAGAAAATATCAAACTAAAAAACAGCCCCATCTACAAAAGTGATCACAACCCAAATCAAATTATTCACTAGAAGGAGTTTCTGCAAATTGCAATTCACTGCAGGCCTTCAGGGTGGCTTCAAAAATTAAACTGGTACTTTTGGACACAATTAGGCACTTTTTAAAAGTCAGGAGCTGACTTTTTTTATTCTTTCAAGGGATGAGAGAGTCCCTGGCTAGATCAGCATTTGTTGCTCATCCCTAATTGCCTGTAGGTGAGCCTCTTTCTTGAACTGCTGCTGCCCACCTAATGTAGATAAACCCAGTGCGCTGTTAGGAAGGGAGTTCTAGGAACTGCGATATAGTTCTATGTCAGAATGGTGTGTGGCTTGGAGGGGAACTTCCAGATGGTGATGTTCCTATGCATCTGTTGCCCTCAGGTGGTGGAGGACACCAGGTTTAGAAGGTGCTGTCGAAGTAGCCTCGGTGAGTTGCTGCAGTGCGTCTTGTAGATGGTAAACACTGCTGCCACTGTACATGGCTGGTGGAGGGAGTGAATGTTTAAGGTGGTGGATGGGGTGCCAATCAAGCGAATTGCTTTGTTCTGAATTGTGTGAATTGTGTGAAGCTTCTTATGTATTGTTGGAACCGCACTCATCCAGGCAAGTGTAGAGTATTCGACCACAATCCTGACTTGTGCCTTGTAGATTGTGGACAGGCTTTGGGGAGTCAGGAGGTGAGAAGACTCTGACTTGCTTTTGTAGCCACAGTATTTACATGGCTGGTCCAGTTCAGGGTCTGGTCAATGGTAACCCCCAGGATGTTGAAAGTGGGAGATTCAGTGATGGTAATGCCATTGAATGTCAAGGGGAGATAGTTACATTCTCTCTTGTTGGAGATGGTCATCGCCTGGCACTTGTGTGGCGTGTATGTTACTTCCCACTTATCAGCCCAACCCTGATCTTGTCCAGGTCTTGCTGCATAAGGGCATGGAGTAGAAATGGTACTGAATGTTGTGCAATCATCAGCAAATATCCCCACTTCGGCCCTTATAATGGAAGCAACATCGTTGGTGAAGAAGCTGAAGATGGTTGGGCCTAGGACACTACCCTGAGGAATTCCTGCAGCGATGTCCTGGTACTGAGATGATTGACTTCCAACAATCACAAGCATCTTTCCTTGTGCTGTGTATGACTCCTACCAGCGGAGAGTATTCCCCCCACCCCCCATCCCCAACTCCCATTGACTCCAGTTTTGCTAGGGCTTCTTGATGCCACATTCTGTCAATTGCGGCCTTGCTGTCAAGCGCAGTAACTCTCACATCATCTCTTGAGTTCCGCTCTTTTGTCCATGTTTGGACCAAGGCTTTCATGAGATCAAGAGCCAAATGGTCCTGGTGGAACCCAAACTGAACATCTGTGAGTGGGTTATTGCCTGGCATAACTGCACAACCTCATATCCCTCATCTCGGAAGAGGAGTACATGCCAGGGGCCTTGAATGCTGTGATCATGACTACATTCAAGAAGGGAGAAAAGAAACTCCAGACGAGAGTCCCTGCCGCAGGGAAGATAATTACAAGGATCCCCCGCTGTTGCGTCCTCTCAGTGATTGAAAAACCCCTTCTAGAGTCACAGTTTGTCTTTTGCTCAGAAAGGAACCACAGACATCACCTTCACTGTGCAGCAAATCTTGGACAAAAATGCAAGGAATAGCACCAGTCGCTGTATGTGGCCTTATCTGACCTTACAAAAGTGTTTGACTCTGTAAATCATAAAGGCTCATGGAATGTTTTCCTCAAATTTAGCTGCCCCAGGAATTTGTCCGAATCATCTGCTGACTCCATGATGACATGCAAGCTATGACCCTCACCAACAAAACCATGACAGACCATATTTTCGTGATGACTGGGGTCAAAGAAGGCTGTGAAATTGGAGCAACCCTCTTCTCCACCTTCCTCACTATGATACTGCACCTCCCCTCAGCAAATTACCCAGAGGCATGGAGATGATTTGCAGATCTTAAGGAAACTATTCAACCCAAGCAGCCTTCAATTCAAAACAAAAATCAGTCTAACTTCAGTCATTGGGCTCCAGTATACGGATGACAATTGCCTACGCGTGCAGAGATACTGATCTCCAGGTCATTGTCTACTCTGAAGCTTAGGAGAAAATGGGCTTTCACTAAATGCCTGGAAAACTAAGGACCTCTTCCAACCAGCTCCCAGAGCACATCTCCCACCACCCCCCCATCAGTTAAGATAGCGGTGAGATCCTGTAAAATGTTGACATTTTTCCATAGCTTAGGAGCCTCTTCTTTCTGAAGACATATATGGATGATGAAATTCATCATCACTGACGATATGTCAGTTCAGCCTTCAACCTGAGAGAGTAATAAAGACCAAGATCTCAAACCAGAGACTGTGGTCATGGTTTAAAGGTAGGAGTGATCCTTCCACTCCTATCTGCTTCAGAAATTTGGGCAACCTACTGCAAGCACCTCAAAGCACTGAAGTACCACCACCAGCGGTGCCTTCACAAGATCCTCCAAATACAGTATCAAGAAAGGCAGTCCAACAGCACTGTTAATTGCCAAGGCAATATGGTCAGAATCAAGGTACTACTAACTCAAAACCAGCTCCACTAGGTTGGGCATGTTGTTTCTATACCTGACAGCAGACTCCCGAAACAAATGCTCTACTTGGAACTCGATCATGGCAGGAGACACCCAGGAGGACAACGGAAACACTTTAGGGATGTTCTTGAAGCATCCCTGAAGAGGACAAACATCCCAGCTAGTTCATTGGAATCCCTGGCTTGTTACCAAACAAAATGGAGAAGGTTCATTTTGGAAGGCGCTGAACATATTGAGAAACTTCATCCAGAACATACAGAAGCAAAACTGAGGCATCAGAGACAGCACCCAGACCTCCCAACTATGTATTTGCCCAACTCTTCAAGCACGATCTACCCTGCATGTTGCAGAAATTACAGATCGCACATTGGACTTATCAGCCATCTTGGAATCCACTGATCCAGAGTGGAAGCAAGTCATCCTTGATCTTGAGGGACTGCCTAACAAAGAGATTGCTGCGGTAAGTGTTGCCTAATGGCATTGCTGACAACCTCTTCCATCATTTTGCTTATGATCAAGAGTATATTGATGGGGTGGTAACTGACCGGCTTGGATTTGCCCTGCTTTTTGTTTACAGGACATACCCAGGCAATTTTCCACATTGCTGGGTAGATACTAGTGTTGTAATTGTACTGGAACAGCTTGGTTAGGGGCATGGCTAGTTCTGAACCACAAGTTTTCGGTACTATTATCAGATTGTTGTCAGGACTTGTATCCAATGCCTTCAGCTGTTTCTTGATATCATGCGGAGTGAATCGAATTGGCTGAAGGCTGACATCTGTGATGCTGGGGACCCCAGGAGGAGGCTGAGATGGATCATCCACTTGGCACTGTTGGCTGAAGATATCTGTAAATGCTTCAAGCCTTGTCTTTTGCACTGAGGTGCTGGAGTCCCCCATCACTGAGGATGGGGATATTTGTCGCGCCTCCTCTTGTTGGTTGTTTAATTGTCCATCACCATTCATGGCTGGGTATGGCATGAATGAAGAGTTTCGACCTGATCTGCTGGTTGTGGGATTTCTTAACCCTGTCTATTGCATGCTGCCTCTGCTAATTGGCATGCATGCAATCCTGTATGGAGCTTCACCAGGTTGGTACCTCATTTTTAGGTATGCCTGGTGCTGCTCCTGACATGCCCTCCTACACTCTTCATTGAACCAGGGTAGATCCCCGGCTTAATGGTGATTGTAGGATGAGGCTTCAGATTGTGGTTGAATACAATTCTGCTGCTGCTGATGGCCCACAGCACCAGCCCCGTTTTGATCTGCTAGATCTATTTGGAATTTTTTTCATTTAGCATGGTGGTAGGGCCACACAACATGATGGAGCATAAAAATTGAAGATTGGACTTCGTCTCCACAAGGGCTGTGCGGTGGTCACTCCTACCAATATAGTGTCATAGGCAGAAGCATCTGTGATAGGTAGATTGGTGAGGACAAAGTCCATTAGGTTTTTCCCTTTTGTTGGCTTCCTTACTACCTGCCACAAGGCCAGCCTGGCTGATATGTCCTTCAGGACGCTGCCAGCTTGGTCAGTAGTGGTGCTGAGTCACTCTGGCTGATGGGTATTGAGGTCCCACACCCAAAGCACATTCTGTGCCCTTGCTGCCCTCAGTGCTTCTGCCAAGAGGTGTTCAACATGGAGGAGTGATTCACTGATTCATCAGCTGAGGGAGAGCGGTTTGGTGGTCAATAGCAGGAAGTTTCCTTCCCCAGGTTTGCCTTATGCTATGAGACCTCATGGGCTCTGGAGTCAATCTTGTGGACTCCCAGGGCAACTCTGCCTGCTGACTATATGCCACTGTATTGCTGCCTCTGCTAATGGGTCAGGACACACCCAGGGATGATGATGGAGGTGTCTTTGATACTAGCTGCAATGTGTAATTCAATGGTTGTCAGGCTGTTGCTTCACTAGCCTTTGGGACAGCCTCACAATTTTGGCACAAGGCCCAGATGTTATTAAGGAGGACTTTGTAGGATCAACTGGGCACAGTGTGCAATTGTCATTTCCGGTGCCTTGATCAATGCTGGATGGTCCATCCAGTTTTATTCCAATTTGTCTTTCCCGTAGCGATTTAGTAAAACTGAGGCTTGCTGGGTTATTTCCCGGTGGCAGTCTTCAGCCTCATGATACGATGGTTTATGCCATGGTGGTCAACTTGTGTTAAACATCGCCTGGTGTAGCTCGGAGCCCCTACTCTGGCATGGCAGTCTCTGCTGCATTTGCTGCAGAGGAAGAGTAGGCTGAGAAAGTGCAGGATTTGCTGGCCTCTGTTTTCTCTAGGGCCTCCTCTTGGCCTGATCAGAGCCATGTTTCCCAGTTGTCAATGTCAATGTCCACCATATTCATATCTCACTTGCAGGTGTCCTTGTAGCAGAGGCATGGACTCCCAGCAGGCCGAGACCCAATGGCCAGTTCATCGTACATAAGGTCTTTTGGTATATCGCTGCTATCCAGCCGATGAACGTGGCTGAGCCGATGCTGACATTATTGGTTTGGCAATGAGTGTACGCTGATGGAACTCGCATACTCAAGGACCTGAGACCTTATCCAACCAAGAGATGCCGAAGAAACATCTGAGACAGTAAAGGTGGAAATGGTTCAACCTTTTCTCCTGCCTAACATATGTTGTCTTGGTCTCACTACCATAGAGGAGGGTGCTGAGAATGCAAGCTTGGGAGACTTGCAGTTTGGTGGTCTCAGTCAGTTTGCTGTTGCTCTACACTATCTTACTCAGTTTAACGCCCTCTGCAGATGAACTGAGGGCATATGATAGCAGCAGGGAGAAGAATATGGCAAAGAGTGTTGTGCCAGAATAAAACCCTGCAGATCTCAAAGGGTTTTGATGTTCCCTGTCATAGCTGATCTTACCCAGCACGTTGTCATAGAAAGAAGAGATCACAGTGAGCAGCTTCAGAGGAGAGCCAATTTTCTCCAGCAGCTTAAATAGGCTGTCTCTGCTCATACAGCCCAATGCCTTGTTAAGATCAGTGAAGGTAATATTTAAGTAATAAAAACAAAAAACTGCAGATGCTGGAAATCCAAAACAAAAACAGAATTACCTGGAAAAACTCAGCAGGTCTGGCAGCATTGGCGGAGAAGAAAAGAGGTGACGTTTCGCGTCCTCAATACCCTTCCACAGAACTGAGTTTTTCCAGTTAATTCTGTTTTTGTAATATTTAAGTGGTCTCCTTTGTTCACAACATTTGTCTTGCAGGTGCCAAATTGAGATCACATTAAGTATGGATCTTCCAGTTCTGAATCCACACAGACTCAGGATAGATGCATTCAGCCAAAGTCTGCAGTCTGAAAAAGGTAACATAAACAAATACTTTTCTCACAATTTTCAGCAGGAAGATGCGTCCATAGTTGCTCCATTCACTGTGGTTGCCCTTGTTCTTGTACAAGGTTCAATCACACATACCCTGGGGCAATGACCCCTCCCTCCAGCAGAGACAGAGGAGTTCATGCACCTTCTGCAGGACTGCTCAGTTTCTTATTGAGTTCAGGTGGTATAGCATCAGCACCTGGATCTTTGCTCATGGTAAGCTTTACCAAGTTCCTCCACTATGGGTTTGATATCCAGCACTTCCATGATAGGCAAGCTGTCTGTGGTGTCTAGAGCTTCCTCAGTGATCATGTTCTCCCTACAACACAACTCAAGGTCGTGTCCACCCAGCCCCCCATCTCTCCAACGGTTTATTGCAGTTGATGATAACCTCCCTACCTTTGTTTCCAATGGAGCTGTTCTCTTTGCTGATGGACCTCTGCCTTTTTGATCATCATACATGCCCCTAACATTCCTTGTATTGAAGGACATTTGGGTAATAAATGCTGGCCTAGTCAGTGAAGCCTTAATCCCATGGATGAATAAAAAATAAATAAAAAGATTTTTTAGCAAAGTTGTGACACACTGCACTAAGAGCTGCTCGAAGTAGTCTTCTTGCTCCCCACCAATTCAATGTGATGCTAATTAATAACATTAATTAATCACTATACCAGCATCAGGCCAGTTTCAGCTGAGCCTAACCTTGGCTCATAATCAGCATCCTTTCTTCCAGCTCTGCAGCCCGAGTGGGCATCATCTCAACTGACTGGAGCACTGATCATGTGGTTTGCAGGTTGTTTGGATATTTCCATCGAGTGGCCTCCGCCGAGTCAAGCTTTTTCTTGGGTGTTGGAGTAGGTTCCTGACATAGGAAATGTCAAGTGGTACACGAGTCCGGGTTGTGATTGGCTAGCAATCAGTTGTAGCGATCTGGAGGGTCAGCTGGTACCTGAGTGCAGGGCAGTAATTGGCTGACAGCCAGTCCTGGCTGCCAAGAACGGGCATGCTCCCGGAATACTTTGTTTGGCCACCGGGAGATTGAGACTAGTTATGGGGGTGGGGGACTCCTGGCCATTCCGGGAACCCTACAGTGCCCTGATCTTAGGTATCTCCAGGACAACCTGTGGCATGGTTTGTTCTGCAAGGAAGTATTAACTACACAAATCTCATGGTGGTAGCAGCAAGTTCAAGTAAACTCTATCTGCTCTCATTTATCTCTCCCAAACCATGTCCGACCAAGAGGGCTATGCCTCCTGGTCCATGTCCACTCATGCTTTGAAATCCCCTAACAGAGAAAGGTGTCCTGACTTTGGGATTCTGCTGATAGCAGTGTCAAGCTGGTTGTAGAACTGCTTTTTGTGCCTGTTTTAGAGCACAGTGATGGAGCATAAATATTCATGAGGTTAGCTGGCCCTGTGAGTTGAAAGGCAGATAAAGAGAACACATGCTGAACCATTTGTGAGGGGTTCTATAATTGAGAGCAGTGGGCTCCTTAAATAAAGCCTACACCTGGCTCACACATTACCTCTGAGCTCTCCCACTTAACGTGTAATGTTTATCTTTCAATGATCAGTTCTCCACAAAACTGGTCTCTTGTAGGGATGCTATGTCAATGTTCAGCATGTCAAGTTCCATGTTGATCACAGCTATCTTGTGCACTCTATCAACCAGCTGCAATGTCATCTGTAAATCCCATGCACATTGTCCTGACTTTCCGGCTTGCCAATCGAAGAGATGGCATTTTCTTTCTTTTCATTTGTTTTGTTTGTTTGCCTTCCATCCTCTTATTGAGTACAGACTCTAAACTTCATGCAAACATTAAACCAGATGACCGTAGTGGGTCAACACCTTATTACTCGGGGGGTGCTGTCTGACTTGAGGTGGATGGTGGCTGACCAGTGAACACAATGGCCCCTCCCACTGTCTGAGACAGCCCATAGCACCCATTTTCCACACCAATCAAGTTGGGTTTATCACTCATAACTGCTGTCTCCCATATTGTGTTAATACACTGTAGTGAAACTGGAGTGTCTTCTCCAGGAAACTTATGGAGTCCGTGGCCTACCCAAACCTCAGGATTCCCCTTTCAACCTCCATGATTGGGTCCAAGGAATGCAAAGCTCTACATTTGGCACTGGCTTGGTTGCAGGAGTTGCCGGAGAGATTACATGTCTAGACATCAGTCCACCTTTGGGCTCCATATTTTTGGTCAGGGTTTACTCCTTTAGCCTGTCCTGAGGTATGCACAAAGACAGTGATTCATCCACAGCTGGGAACTTGGTTTATGAGTGCCAGGGCGTTCCACATGCCGGTGGGCCTGTACACTACATGTCTGGGGGCCAAAATCTCCTCCGAATTTCTCTGAAGCTATAGCCTGGGACCACAAGGGATCCAGTTTCAGTGCTTTGCCAGGAGGAGACTCGGCAGAGGATTTGACAATGGAGAAGCTGTGTACTAACAAGGCTAGACTTTTTCATTTGGTTCTCTTTTTCACATTACTGCTGGCAAGCAGGAGGCTGAAATTGAGAAACAAACAACACACAAAAAGCAGGACGCATGCTAACCATCTTCACCCACACACACTAGATGCTTCACATTGACACTGCTGGACACATAACTGAGTGGATTGCTAGATCTTTTCAGAGATTAGTTAATAGTCAATCACATTGTAAGGGTCTGGAGTCATATGTGGACTAAACCAGGTAAGGGCAGCAGATTTCCTTCACTGAAGAATGTAGTGAATCAAATAAGTTTTTACAACAATCCGATAGTTCCATGTTCTCCGTTATTGATACTAGTTCAATTCCAGATTTATTACTTTAACTTAAATTCCACCAGCTGCTTTGGTGGGATTTGAACCCATGTCCATAGATTTCAAAGCAAAATAACTTATTGAAAAAACTGCATTCAAAAACACAGCCAGGTTGCACTTCAGGAGAAGTGCATGAAATCTGCTGATATGCGAATGTGCTTGAGCAAAAAGTGAAGGGAAAAAGAGCATTTCTCAAAATGAGCCCAAGTTTGGGTGCTTTTTATTCCTAGATCGCTGATCGAGCCCAAAACAGAAACTCCAGCTCTTTTAGTTTGTGTTTCTATTAATGGTTTGGCAGATAAAACATGACATTGATGTTTATTGATGATACTTATTTATTGATTGGAAATCATGGTACAATAATGAAGAATACAGGAGGAAATAGAAAATGAAGGAGATAGGCAGCTGACAGATATAGTCAAATGTGGAGAAATGTGATGCAGTACATTTGGTGTGGTAGTGGAAGGAGACAATAGTGAAGACAAGAACTGATGGATAAGATTGTCAAAACAGCGGAGGAACAGAAGACAGAAATTCATAGATATAGATACATAGATCTTTAAAGCAGATAGAAAGGACGATAAAGCAGCCTTTTCGTAAACGTTTAAATTCCAGGGGAGTACGCATTTTATTAAACGAAATCCTCTCTTCTCTCTTGCGCAGTCCCTTGGGATCGAGGATGATTTGTTTCCAATCCAATTCGATGGGTTCTGAAATGGCTGATAAGTCCATGCACAATCTGCAGACTCTGCCACATGTGGGCTAATGGTGCATGAAGGGTTTGGGAGACAGGTTGTTTGGATGTTTGTGCACTCCCTCTGATTCCTTGACCTCACCTCTACACATTCCTGATGAAATCCCTCGATGTGGTTGGTGCCTTCCCAGGTGAGCCTTCTCCGTTTTGGTTGGTCATAAGCCAGGGGCTCCCATGAGTCAGCAGGGATGTTTGACCTCTTTAGGGATGTCCTCAAAGCATGCCTAAAGCTTTTCTGCTCTCCTCTTTGGAAGCTCCTGCCATAATCAGGTTCCAAGTAGAGCAGTTGCTTTGGAAGTCTGGTATCAGGCATTAATTAATGAGATGCCCTACTCAACAGAGCTGGTTTTGAGTGTTTCACACCTCAATGCTGGGCAAGTTGGCTTGGGAGAGGAAGCTGCTTTTAGACCACCTTTCTTATCACCAGATTTGGAAATAAACAAATAAATCCATGGCCTCAGCTAGTCATATGGTTTTCAGAGTCCTGCAGATTCAAAAAAGTAGCTCTTGGATAATCTGAAGCTCTGTCCCCCTCCCTGATGCACCTTCATTACAGAGCTGCTGGGAAACTCATTGGGGTGTATGTTGCACTACTTTGAGCCATGCTACAAAGATTTGTATTGATTCTCTCAGGACAGCAGTGCCATGGGCCACTAACTGCACAATCCACAAGGTTTTCCTCATTGACATCATTCAACAACATGCCTGGGACGCTATCTGCACTGCTGTCCCATTTCTTTCCCTAAATGTCTGGTGTCACCAGAGTGACCTATCAGAAAGGAAGAATTAACCAAAAGTTCTCCATGACCGGGAAAAAAAAACAAAAGCCAATTATTGAAGCTGAAAATCCACAGCCCTTCCAATGCACTCCTACCTTCATTTGGAAATGTGTGTCAGAAACCCCAAAATCTAGGCTGGCACCCTATATATCTGGGACACGACCTAACTTTGGAGTATCCAAGTGGCCTAATAAGGACCTGTGTCTGCCCTTAACCAGGCAATTAGTGTAACATCTGGAGCTCCCACATTTCTGGCCCTCAAGGAGGCCCAGGGTGGGTGGATGACAGTACTCCACCTGTGTCAATCAACACTGGAAATGTAGATAACCTGGGTTATGGACCAGGAACATCACCTGGACATCCAAAGCAAAGGTTAATTAAAAAAAAATATATAAGGGGGAGACTGTGGTGTAGTGGTGATGTCACTGGAGTAGTAATTCCAAGGCTCAGGTTAATACCCTTTGGTATTAACCCACTTTGGCAGCTGATGGTATTCTAATATAACTAATGGTATGATGGTAACTAATAATCTAGAACATAAAGCTAGTCTCAGTAATAATAACTATCATCAATTTAAGGAAGAGACTGTGGCATTGTGATAACGTCACTGGAAGAGTAAGCCAGAGGCTCAGGCTAATGCCCTGGAGACATGGGTTCAAATCTCATCATGGCAGCTGGTGGAATTTAAATTTTGCTACAGATGTGAAAGGCATTGGTGAGATCACATCTCGAATACTGTGCACAGCTTTTTCCTCCTTATTTAAGAAAGGATATAAATGTGTTAGAAGCAGTTCAGAGAAGGTTCACTTGACGGATACCTGGGATGGTGGGGGGTTATCTTATGAGGAAAGGTTGGACAGGCTGGGCCTGTATCCATTGTAGTTTAGAAGAAAGAGAGGTGATCATATTGAAACATATAAGCTCCTGAGAGGCCTTGACAGGGTGGATACTGAAAAGATGTTTCCCCTTGTGGGACAGACTAGAACTGATGTGCGCAGTTTAAAAATAAGAGGTCACCCATTTAAGACAGAAATTAGAAGAAATGTTTTCCCACAGAGGGTCATGACTCTTTTTGGACACTTTTCCCCAGAGCGGTGGAGGCAGGGTCATTAAATATTTTTAAGGCAGAAGTAGATAAATTCTTGATTAACAAGAGAATCAAAGATTATCGGGGGTAACGAAATGTGAAGATAAGGCCACAATCAGATCAGCCATGGTGGAGCAGGCTGGAGGGGCTGAATAGCCTATTCCTGCCCCTAATTCATATATATAATTCCCCTTTCTTGGGAAGGGGATCCTGGGCCCATCCTAAGTTTATTTTTGGAGGGGTACACAGAAACCCCTCTTTCTTGGCAACTCCTCAGCTGTTATTTGTGGACTTCTTGATACACAGCCAGCCAGAAATGGAATTTATTTTCAGGGACTTATTCCTGAATTCATAAACTTAGACTTTCACCACAGAACCAGCCTTGGGTGTGTGTATTTCAGCACTTCTGGGGATGCACATGCCCCTTCCACCTTCCCCACTCGTTTATAAGTAATAATAGTGTTACCGTAAAGTCTTGATATCTGTAATATCTGATTCAGAATTGTGTTCTCTTCCTGGTATTAAAAGTTTATAAAACTGCAGGTTATTTCTGAACAGTTCTTCTTCAAGTTTGTAAATTTTATGCTCCAAATGATTTTCATGAAAAGTATGATTCTATAACAGAAAATATGATTAAATATTTCTGCACATTATATGGGATTAGCAAATATCATTCATGCAGACTTCTCAATGACATAAGTTCACATAACACTTTGATGTGATCTGACAAAAATTTATAGACAGCCTAAGAGGAAAGTAAATGGTCTGCTCAGTCAGTGCTGCTCATATCAGTCATTATGAGATCCATAGCCTCAGATCAACTTACTCCCCTTCTTCCTCCTATGGGAATGCCCCATCATGTGGTAAGACAGAGGAATCAGAAAAATCTCACACTTATACAAACACACTTATTGCTGTAAACCTTCCATATTATTTTAGATACACTAAGTATGAAGGAATATTAAAGCTGGTGATCAGAAACTAAGACCAATGGGGAGATACAAAATGGGCATCATACTTTCAAAATATTTGAATATTAGTAATCTAACCTCAGATCGCTGGTTGAAGTAATAGCCAGGGCCTAATCCATATGGGCTGTCCTCCAAAATATGTGGTTTTGCTGGGAGAGAGTGGTGAAGACTGTTTGAGAGTGCATTGAGTCGGAACAACAACTCATCCATCAAGTTTTCAAACTCATCCAAGTAAAAGTTCTATTAAAAAGCAAATAATGTATTAATTAATTTTATTCTAGAATTACATTCCCTTCATTCTTTTATTATTTACCTGGTCTTCTTGGGTTACACAAGTAAAACACTTTAAATCCTCAGTCATTTTTTTCAAATCCTTTTACAGCTTTAATCCACCTTCCTTCTTCAATCTTCTTAAGCCCCATGTCCTAGTGCACACCCTTTGTTCTAACGGTTCTAGTCTACATTTCCTACACTATTTCTTCCAAATCCTTTTAAGATTGATAACTATTTCACCTTCAAAGGTCTCCTCAAAACTCACCTCAGTGTGTGTGGTCACCTGTCCTAATAGTTCTCCTGATTTTAAATTGTTATTTCCACTTGGAGCTTCCCCACATGACTTCGCTGAGATAAGTGACTCAAGAGTGATTGTTAATTGATGTAAATCCCTGTCCTACCATCCATCCGTGCATTCTTACTCTGACTCTCTATCCATAATTAAATAAAATGTTATGGATCTAAATAATTAATAACTTTATCAATGAAACACTGTATTCTAAACAAAGTATTACTTCACAAACAAAACCCAATGTTTGTTAATTTGCACCTTTTTTTCAAAAGCTTGGTCCTCCTCAAAAATATTTGAATATGGCAGTTTTGATCCTTTAGGAAAATGGTTTATAACCAGAGGACACAGATTTAAGGTGATTGGCAAAGGAAACCAGGAATGACATGAGGAAAATCATCTTTACACGTCAAGTTATGATGATCTGGAGGCATTGCCTGAAAGGGTCGTGGATGTTGGGTTTTATGATAATACAAATGTTTTATATTCTGTCTTTTTGTTAATTCAATGGTAACTTTCAAAAATTGGATAAATACTTGAAGAATAATTTACAAAGATATGGGAAATAGCAAAGAATTGAATAACTCTTTCAAAGAGCTGACACAAGTATGATGGGCAAAAAGGCCTCCTTTTGGGCTGGATCATTCTATGATTTTCATAAATATATTTTAACTTTTATTTGAATTATACAACATACATCTCAATTGAAAAGTATTTTTATAGACGTCAGAATGATCATTATTGTCTAGGGGTTGCATTGTGTCCAGTTAAGATGTCAAAAAAGTGGAATTTTTATTTCATAAATAAAAACAAAAAAACTGCGGATGCTGGAAATCCAAAACAAAAACAAAAACAGAATTACCTGGAAAAACTCAGCAGGTCTGGCAGCATCGGTGGAGAAGAAAAGAGTTGACGTTTCGAGTCCTCATGACCCTTCGACAGAACTTGAGTTCGAGTCCAAGAAAGAGTTGAAATATAAGCTGGTTTAAGGTGTGTGTGTGGGGGGCGGAGAGAGAGAGAGAGAGAGAGGTGGAGGGGGGGGGGTGTGGTTGTAGGGACAAACAAGCAGTGATAGAAGCAGATCATCAAAAGATGTCAACAACAATGGTACAGAAGAACACATAGGTGTTAAAGTTAAAGTTGGTGATATTATCTAAACGAATGTGCTAATTAAGAATGGATGGTAGGGCACTCAAGGTATAGCTCTAGTGGGGGTGTTTTTTTTAAAAAAAATAAAGGAAATAGGTGGGAAAAGGAAAATCTTTATAATTTATTGGAAAAAAAAGAAGGGGGAAACAGAAAGGGGGTGGGGATGGGGGAGGGAGCTCACGACCTAAAGTTGTTGAATTCAATATTCAGTCCGGAAGGCTGTAAAGTGCCTAGTCGGAAGATGAGGTGTTGTTCCTCCAGTTTGCGTTGGGCTTCACTGGAACAATGCAGCAAGCCAAGGACAGACATGTGGGCAAGAGAGCAGGGTGGAGTGTTAAAATGGCAAGCGACAGGGAGGTTTGGGTCATTCTTGCGGACAGACCGCAGGTGTTCTGCAAAGCGGTCGCCCAGTTTACGTTTGGTCTCTCCAATGTAGGGGAGACCACATTGGGAGCAACGAATGCAGTAGACTAAGTTGGGGGAAATGCAAGTGAAATGCTGCTTCACTTGAAAGGAGTGTTTGGGTCCTTGGACGGTGAGGAGAGAGGAAGTGAAGAGGCAGGTGTTGCATCTTTTGCGTGGGCATGGGGTGGTGCCATAGGAGGGGGTTTAGGAGTAGGGGGTGATGGAGGAGTGGACCAGGGTGTCTCGGAGGGATCGATCCCTACGTAATGCTGATGGGGGGGTGAAGGGAAGATGTGTTTGGTGGTGGCATCATGCTGGAGTTGGCGGAAATGGCGGAGGATGATCCTTTGAATGCGGAGGCTGGTGGGGTGATAAGTGAGGACAAGGGGGACCCTATCATGTTTCTGGGAGGGAGGAGAAGGCGTGAGGGCGGATGCGCGGGAGATGGGCCAGACACGGTTGAGGGCCCTGTCAACGACCATGGGTGGAAAACCTCGGTTAAGGAAGAAGGAGGACATGTCAGAGGAACTGTTTTTGAAGGTAGCATCATCGGAACAGATGTGACGGAGGCGAAGGAACTGAGAGAATGGGATGGAGTCCTTACAGGAAGCGGGGTGTGAGGAGCTGTAGTCGAGATAGCTGTGGGAGTCGGTGGGTTTGTAATGGATATTGGTGGACAGTCTATCACCAGAGATTGAGACAGAGAGGTCAAGGAAGGGAAGGGAAGTGTCAGAGATGGACCACGTGAAAATGATGGAGGGGTGGAGATTGGAAGCAAAATTAATAAATTTTTCCAAGTCCCGACGAGAGCATGAAGCGGCACCGAAGTAATCATCGATGTACCGGAGAAAGAGTTGTGGAAGGGGGCCGGAGTAGGACTGGAACAAGGAATGTTCCACATACCCCATAAAGAGACAGGCATAGCTGGGGCCCATGCGGGTACCCATAGCCACACCTTTTATTTGGAGGATGTGAGAGGAGTTGTCTGTCCTTGGCTTGCTGCATTGTTCCATTGAAGCCCAACGCAAACTGGAGGAACAACACCTCATCTTCCGACTAGGCACTTTACAGCCTTCCGGACTGAATATTGAATTCAACAACTTTAGGTCGTGAGCTCCCTCCCCCATCCCCACCCCCTTTCTGTTTCCCCCTTCCTTTTTTTTCCAATAAATTATAAAGATTTTCCTTTTCCCACCTATTTCCATTATTTTTTTAAAAAAACACCCCCACTAGAGCTATACCTTGAGTGCCCTACCATCCATTCTTAATTAGCACATTCGTTTAGATAATATCACCAACTTTAACTTTAACACCTATGTGTTCTTCTGTACCATTGTTGTTGACATATTTTGATGATCTGCTTCTATCACTGCTTGTTTGTCCCTACAACCACACCCCCCCCTCCACCTCTCTCTCTCTCTCTCCACCCCCCACACACACACCTTAAACCAGCTTATATTTCAACTCTTTCTCGGACTCGAACTCAAGTTCTGTCGAAGGGTCATGAGGACTCGAAACGTCAACTCTTTTCTTCTCCGCCGATGCTGCCAGACCTGCTGAGTTTTTCCAGGTAATTCTGTTTTTGTTTTTTTTTGGAATTTTTATTTCATCCTGCTGAATATGTTTAACTGGTGAGTGTGTTACTGTTTTCCTAAGCTTAATTGCATTATTTCCACTTGCAGCAGGAAAAGAATCATTTCCTTTTCCAGTACACAAGAATGACCTTACACATGCAAAATAAACGAACATCAAAGTGCTGGCACTCCTCTATAGACATATTGAACCATATAGCAATTTGAAAGCAATATATCTTTTGACACCTTAAAGTCCATTGCTGTTTACCAAATACAATACAAATTTGCAGAATTATTTCAGCAGGAGGTTACAATGGAAGTCTTCACCTCTGGTCAGTTCCAGCCAAGAGCTGACTGCTCCTTAATTGTGCGAATGCCTCAGCATTTCCTTGCTCCCACTAACACACAGAAATCTGCTAACTCATCAAGGCCCATAATCTAGGAGTATTTATAGACCAACATACACAGTGCTACAATTAAACAACGAATGATCAGGAGAAATCCCTTTTCAATGGTACCCTTCTCTGAACCGAAGCAATATGAAACAGTTCTTCCTTCAGTTTTCAGCCTCTAAACATCTTGTCGCAGAACATTAACATAATAAAGGTCCCGCTTGCGAAAAGAGCTGTACAATCAAGGCATCTGGAAAAGGGAAATGGCTCTTGTTTTCACTGTTGTTAACACATTACCAGGAAATAAAATGAAAAAAATTGGCAAAGTAGCAACAAAATGAGCCATGTTGTTGGAATAGAATGTTGCTGTGGGAAGAATGTTTATGTTATTAATAAATGTGGTTTAGCACAAAAAGCAATTGTTGCTCATCAAATACAATGTTTCAATGTCTGTTCATCACAAGGTGAAAGCAGACATGTTTGACAAGCAGCTTAATTACTTAGCAACAAGTCAATTAAAATAGAATTTTGCAAATATTTAGATTACTTACAGGATTTAGATTTTGTTATGCATTAAAAAACAAAATTCCATAATGTTTTATGTCACAATACATTAAATGTATCTCTTTCTTTTCAGTGGTAACAAGTGCAAGCTGTTAATTTCTGTAACTTTGCCCTTTCTGGAATTTTTCATTTACATAAATAATTTAAAATAAAAGCACACATCAATTTTGTATTATTTCATATTACAGACATGTGACCAGTATGACAATTCTGGAGAAGATGAGGTAGACCATGTTTGTTATTAAATTTTCAAAATAGATGTGGCATTACATATGTGGCTTTTTGTCATTTTATAGTAATTCCCACCACCCCCTCCCCCCACCCCTTTCAAAATCATTGTAATCACACCACTCTTCAGAAATCCCTCTTTTGTCTCCACTGTCCTGGAAAAACTCCCTCCCCTTCTTCAACATCCCTCCCCTCTCCAAAGTTCTTGAACCTGTCACCTTCAACTACATCTTTAAAACTTTCCAACTCGGTTTCCATCATTGCACAGCACCAAAGTCATTAAGAAGTCACAAATGACATTGACTGTGATTGTAACTATGGAACATTTTCCAGCCATGACCTCACTGCTGTCAACATTATCATCCGCCTCCAACGCATTTCCTCTGCCCGTCTTAGCCAATCTGCTCATCCATGCTTTTGTCACCTCCAGACATAAGAATTACAATGCTCTGCTGCCTGGTGTTTTATCCACCAACTAACTCATTTTTCAGCTTCATGTAAACTTCAGCTCATCCAAAATACAGCTGCCCATCTCCTACCTGACACAAGTCCCACTCACCTATCATCTGCATTTGTCAGCACATACATCGGCCCTGATTCCCAAACAACTCTGGGGTAAGTTTAATGCAACTCTTTGGACAGGATTGGGGCAAATTTGAGTCAAATGCCTATTTTCTATCCCACTTGATATTATTCTCCATTGATTTCAGTGGACAATAAATTCACATGGTGTAAGCTGCACATCTGGCCCAAAACTAAACTGCCCCCTGTTCCTGTCAGCCAGTTTATGTTAAAATTGGGTCTCTGCAGTTTAGAATACTGATCCTTGTGTTTAAATCCTTTTGTGGCATAGCTCCTCTCTATTTCTGTATCCTCCTCCAATCCTTTAAACCTTCCTCTCATTCCTGATCTCTCTGTTTCTCTGAGTCTTACAACCTTAGTAGCCAACACTTCAGGTATCTCTAGTCCATGTACCTACACCACATGTACCTACACCACCTGGACTGCAGCAGTTTAAGAAGGCAGCTCACCACCACTTTCTCAAGGGCAATTAGGGATGGGGAGCAAATGCTGGGCTAGCCATCAATGCCCACATCCTGTGAAAGAATAGATTCAAAAAAAGTGGGAGTTGAATGTTAAATGCCAAGAAAAACATTCCACTTTAGATTCCAATTCCACCCTGCTCAGTAAGATAATCCTGTCCCATTTTGATTTCCTTCTATTTTCAAATTTGAACTTTCATTTGCTTCTGAAGATTCCTATTCTTTAAAAAAAGGTATTTTACCCTCTTTCCCTTTCTCAAGTTCCCTGGCACTTGCACCTTCACCAGCTAAAAGGGTAGATGCTCTTCTACCAACCCTTTGGCAGTGCTACACTGAACCAGAATCGCAGAATCTTAATGGCACAGGAGGCCATTCAGCCCATCATGTCTGCACCGGCTCTCCAAATGAGCATTATGACCTAGAGCCATTGCCCTGCCTTTTTGTTGTACACCTGCACATTTTTCTATTCAAATAATCATCTAATGTCTTTTTTAATGCCTTGATTGAACCTGCCTCCACCACACTTCCAGGCAGTGCATTCTAAATTCTGTACCAGCGCTACTCTAAATCTTGATCCTGAGCCTTTGTGTGGGAATATGCTGTTACGTTCCCCAATGCAGTGGCTGAGACCAGGGCTCAACAGGTATGGGATTACTAGTACAAAGGTACATCCTGCAAGCTACAGTGAGCACCACAATGTAGCCTTCAACAGATATCATGGCATATTCCGAGTATAATGTGCATGTGTTTAGAGGCATTACGTTTCCTTGAGTTGAATCCTGGTCTAATTCTCTGTTTCTGTTCCTTCCTGTGAAGGTCATAATCTTCTCCCGAGCATAAACTGCTACTTCAGTGAATGTCACCAGGTGTTTACTTCGTGATGACTTCTTTGTTTCTTCAGCTATTGAGGTAAGAATCCCTATGAACTGAAGCAGAGAAATGTGATTACAATAAACCTGCCTAATACAGCTATCATCACCCAATACCATATCATCATAGGCCATTGGTCACTATGAGCCGGAGGTTTAATAAGAACAAGGATTAAAAGTAGCGTTGCAAGAGACATAAATCTAACAGGAATGGCAATAGCTCTGGAACCTGGGAGCCTTGGAGTAAATTGAGATGGACTCTGCAGGTCAGTCCACTATAGAAATATGTTCTACAAACACTGGGGCAGACCCTGGTCACTGAGAGGAATCCTAAGACCTGGAAGAACTTGGAAGGGAGTTTGCAAGGTCTAGTAGTCATGAAAGTGTCCAAAGGATTAGGGAACACTAGTAATGCAGTTTTAAAAAATTCATTTACGGCATGCAGGTGCCACTGGCAAGGCCAACATTTATTGCCCGTCCCTAATTTTCCTCGAGAAGGACCTGCCTTCTTGAACTGCTGCAGTCCATATGATGTAGGTAAACAAAAGAGTGCTGTTTGGGAGGAAGTTCCGGGGTAAGTGAAAGAACGGCAATATAGTTCCAAGTAAGGGTGGTGTGTAGTTTGGAGAAGAACTTGCAGGTGGTGGTGTTCCCATGCACCTTCTGCCCTTGTCCTTCTAGATGGTAGAGGTTGCAGGTTTGAAAGAAGTTTCACAAGTTGCTGTAGCACATCTTATGGATGGTACACACTGCAACCATGGCGCACCACTGGTGAAGGGCGTAAACGTTTAAGGTGGTGAATGGGGTGCCAAACAAGCAGGCTACTTTGTCCTGGGTGGTGCCAAATTTCTTAAGTGTTGTTGGAGCCACACTCAGTCAGGCAAGTGGGGAATATTCCATCACATTCCTGACTTGTAGCTCGTTAAAGGTGGACAGGCTTTGAGCTGTCAGGATGTGACTTACTCATCAGAGTTCCCAGCCTCTGACCTGCTCTTATCACTTATGTTTACATGGCTGATCCAGTTAAATTTTTAGCCAATGGTGAGTCCCAAAATGTTGACAGTGAAGGATTCATTGATGGTAATGCTGTTGAATGTCAGGGGGGGATGGTTAGATTTAACTTGTTGGAGATAGTTATTGCCTGGTACTTGTGTAGCGCAAATGTTATAAGGTAAATGAGCATTGGGGAGGGGCACGGGATTAGAAGTGGTAGGGAAAAGAAAATCCAAAGGCAGGGGATTCTACAGGGCTTGAAAGAGCGTTTGAAATATTTGGGGTTGCTAGGATCTTACAGTATTGGGAGCAGCTTTGTCTAAAACTCTTGTGAGAGTATGCATGTGAATGGAACCCAAATTACCAATAGCTCCTTTCTAATTATCAGGTCTTAACCTGCATATTCCTTCAAATGCAGTACACCCAATATCACTTTCCCACTGTCAGCCAGTTCCTATCTTTAATGCTCTTGGCTTGAAATATTTAAGTGAAAAATTGTGAACTTCAAGTGCATAATTTCCTGCTATGCATTTCTGTCGTGCACTAAGAAGGCAGCTTTAGCAAGTTTGTTGACTTACACTAACTTTACTAAACATACCATTCTATAACAGACAAACATTCGCTTAAATTGCCTAAAATTCATTATTCATCTAGTTAATAAGTTTTATATAAAATATTAAGCTTTAATGGTTCAGCAGAGATGTTTTAACAGAGTATAAGCAACAAGTGTTGACTATTAAAAATCTATTCTGTATTTAAAAAAGGATTATTTTCCTTTTCAACATAAAGCCAACACCCACAGTAACAGTTGTGACTGTTTCCACGGCAACTTCTCATGATAATAGCTCTTTGTGTTCTCACTGCTTTTCGTCATTTGATTATGTGGAATTATAGTCATTTGGTAGAACAGAACTTGAGTATTGCTGAAAAAAGAGACATGTCAAAGCTTTTCGTCTCGCATTCATCAGGATATTTTGCAAGAATACCAATATAAGGGGAAAACAACAAGTTAAATTACGGCCAGAATTTTACATTGATCGGGCAGGTGCGGGCCCAACCCAAACACAAAATTCAGAGCTGCACCCGCCAACAATTAAAGGGCCCATCAAGGCCATTAAAAACCCTACTGTCCATGATTTTACGTTGCACGTACGATTTTGCACTTGTCACACAGGCAAAACCGGGAAGCAGGCAGCCCATTCTTAATGAAACTTCACTCAAGGATGGGATGAGATGTCCGGGGTGCAATATAATAAAAAAAGATATCTGGGGACTGATGTTTTTTGAGTTTTGCTGTCAGGGTCTTGAATGTGCAACATAGATACAGTTTGGTGCATTTTTTTCTTGTTATTTAATCTGTCCAGGTCTGCAGCTCCCTGAGGTAGCTCCATAGCAGCTGTCTGCCTTCAGGGAGCTCACTAGAAGCACTCACCCGCACTCTCACTTTTGTCGTCGCCTGCCCTTTTCTTGCCACACCCCCCCCCCCCCCCCCCCAACTTGGCAGCGCTGAGGCTTTCTCAGCACACGTTTCATGCTGATTGGCCGTTAATTGGCCAGCCAATGTGTAATTATATTCAGGGGCTGATTGCGGGCGGAAGTGCATTTTGCATCCGCTTCCATGCCCAACGACTTGGCGCGCATGCCAAGCCTGAAATTCAGGCCTATATGTGAAGACAGTGCTGATTGGTTGGCAAGTGAACTCTGACTGGTATAGGCATTGCCATGGAGAATGCACCAGTGATGGTGACTGACAGTTAACTGCCAAGCATCACTGAAATTTACACCAGGCAGCTTGATCATGGCTGATCCCATTCCCCTTCTGTGGCAATCACTCCATTCCACATCTCCCTTATTCCCCTTTGTTACTGCCTCTTCTATAACAGGAAAGGATGTGTTGGCACTAATTTAAATGGCCAGTTCAACGTGTGGAGCTTTTTGATAATCACTAACATTCCTCTCTAGTCAAGTTAGCAGCAGCATAAAAAAGTCAACTGAGACAGAGTTCAAAGACAGAATGGACCAGATTGGCAAGGGAGGGGCAGAAGGACTGGGAAGTGCTGCAATGCAATTATAAACAGCCCCATGGTGTGTGTTGAGTTATAAATCCATGAGCAGAAATCAAGATGAACACACAGGGCAAGCCAGGGTCTTCTGCTCCAAAGACCGCAGCAGGCACCAAAAGGGGGAGAAGAAACGGCATTAAAAGAAGTGTAGGCAGGGTCATGAGGTCATGAGAGTGGGCATGATTTGATGGGGCAGAAAACTAGCAGCAACAAAATTTGAGTAGCACCCAAAATCTCACAGAACTCCCAGCTTTTCACTGGCTCCGCTCTCACTGAGCTCCCAGTTTTTAACTGGCTCCGTTCTCGCTGAACTCCCAGCTTTTCATTGGCCCCGCTCTCGCTGAGCTCCCAGCTTTTCACTGGCCCCACTCTCACTGAACTCCCAGCTTTTCACTGGCCCCGCTCTCGCTGAGCTCCCAGCTTTTCACTGGCTCCATCTCGCTGAGCTCCCAGCTTTTCACTGGCTCCATCTCGCTGAGCTCCCAGCTTTTCACTGGCCCCGCTCTAGCTGAGCTCCCAGCTTTTCACTGGCTCCGCTCTCACAGAACTCCCAGCTTTTCACTGGCCCTGCTCTCGCTGACCTCCCAGCTTTTCACTGGAAACCTACCAGTCACCAACACCCCTCACTCTGCTCTCATGGTCACTAGAACTACCCCTTCACTGTTTCGGTCATCAACCATCCCTGTCCTCACAATTACTACCTCCCCAAATTGTCCCTTATTTTATTTCATAACAGTTGGTAACCCTGACTTGAACAATGGTTCATCAATGCTCCAGGCTGATTATTTTTGTCAAGTTTAATAAACAGGACTTATTGTTTTAATTCTGAATTATTCCCTATTGTTTCTTCACTGTTCCCTGTTCAATGTGGGAATATATTCATGACAATCAATGCTACTTTATCAGGCCTTATGGAAACCTTAAATCTTCCCCTTGTCCATTTGCATGCACACTTTTGCTGCTGTTCCAGTGCCAAGCCCATCACATCCATTATTTTCTTCCTCCCTTTTGTTTCTTCTTTTCTCTCTACTCCTGCCAGACCTTCTCTCTTATCATTATGCTTCTTTTTACTTCTCCCCTCTCAAGTACTCTGCCTTCCCAAATCCCTACCCCAACCCTTCAACACTCCTCGACCTTCCTACTCTCCCACCACCATTCCATGCAAGATTAATTCCCTCTTAGATACGCCTACAGCTTCCCTCTCTGTCTCTCTTGGCTTCTCCAAAGGGCCTACTATAACCTATCGCTGTCTCCTTACAAGCAGCAACCCCAACTACCCCATTCTATTCTCCTGCCAACCTTCCTGACCAGCACACTGGCTGGGGAAAGATCTTTCCTCCCTTTCCATTTCACCCTTCCTGGTGCTAATCCTGCCAGTTGTCCAGCTCTCACTCCCTTCCCTGATTGCCCATGCCAGAATGTCCATTCATTTGTGAACAAAGCCCTCGCCATCCATGAGCTTTTTGTCAATGATTGTGTTGACAACATGGCCTTGACAGAAGACTGACTGAGGGGTGATGACACCATCCACCTAAATGAAACCTCCCCGCCTGCTTAACCTTCCACCTCTTATCTTGCCTAGATCACCACAGCAGTGGTGGAGTTGCTCTTATTATCAATCACGCCTTTGTCTGTCCTTTTATTCCTCTGGCACTTTTTCCTTCTTTGAACATCTTACCTTGTTCCATCCCTCTCACCTTTCATTCAAAATCATTGTTCTCTACCAACTGCCCAAATACCATGCCAATTTTCTCTGTGAGCTACCTTCACTGCTTTTCTCCTTCAGACTCTGCACCAGGTGACTTCTCATCCTCAATGATTTTAAACCCCCATCTCAATTCATTATTCTACCTCTCTCCTCTGAGTTCACTGCCCTCCCCTATTCTCCCTTAATCTCTTGTTCTATGTAACAAACCCCTCACCCCGCTAAGCTGTTTCCATTCATCTTCTATGTCATTTAGGGGGAAAAGATCAAATTGCAAAATGCTGTCAAGTTGTGTAGCATGGTCTAGGGTAAGAGTAGGGTTCTTGAGGAGTTTGACGTTTAGCACTGATCTTTGCTCCAATCTTAACAGCTGATGGAAATGAACTAATCATTGATTTTGCAGCTGTTATGGAAAAGTGGCATGAACACTCACTGAGATCCTAACTGAGATTCTCTGCATCAAATTGAGCAGTTACCTGAGAAAGAAAGTCTTTTTCTCCCTCCATCCACTGAAGAGGTGACAAAGGCAAACAAATTAACCAAACAAAGCAAAACCCCTGGCCCAGATAGCATTCCAGCAGAGATTTGGAAGTATAGTACTGAGCTTGTTAAAAAAACCTACATAATATCTGGGATCAGGAAAAATAATTCGCATAGGACTTCAAGGATGCCAAACAGTTGGCATCTAGAAGTGGCAACTGCCAAGGAATAAGTCAACTCTCAATTGCAGGAAAGATCCTTACAAGAAACATATTAAATGGTCTACTAGGCAGCCTTAAAGACAATGTCTTCCTGGAATTAGTGTAGTTTTAGAGCTAACCTTGGGACAGTTGAAATGGTGTATGCAGCAAGACAATTACAAGAAAAGTGCAGAGAGCAACATAAGAATCTATTATGCTGTTCATAGGTCCAATGAAAACTTTTGACGGTCTATGGCATTCGCTGGCCAAGCTAGGATATCTGAACAAGTTTATCAAAATCCTGGGCCTCCTGCAGGGTGGCATGGTTGGATACATTTGTGCCTGTGGTGAGATGTCCGATGCCTTTGCGGTACTAGCGGCGTAAAGCAAGCATGTGTCATTGGCTCCCCAACTCTTCAAACCCTTCTTTGCTGCATTGCTTAAGGAAGCCAATTTAATGCTGATTAGCATTAACACATTAGGTTCTCTTCAGATAAGCTCTTCAAACTCTCCAGGCTGCCTATATCCACCAAAGTCACTGAGGCAATAACGAGAAAGCTTTTGTATGCAGATGCTGCCAAACCTGCTGAGTATTTCCAGCACTTTATTTTTTGTTCCAGATTTCTAGATTCTGCAGTATTTTGCTTTTATTTTACTGAACTGTCTAGCCTTTGATCTTTTGTTCACTACAACAGTTCTGCAGCTACTGATCTGCTCAACCATACCCTCATTGCCTCCACTAATGCTTTCATCCCTAGTAAAACCAATACTCTTTCAGTCTGGCCATCTGCTTGGTATGGCCTACATCTCCACTCTATTAAGTCCAAGGGACAGAAATTTGAATAGGTATGGCAGACAACTGGTTTAGCCATTCACTGTCTAACCTGGTTGGACCACACAAAGCACTATTGGGTTCTGCTTTCATCTACAAAAACCGTTCACTGGATTCCAGAATAATTCTGGAACAAATGTGGCCTCCAGTTCTTTCTCTCTACTGCAACCATCTTCTTAATCACCTGCCCCATCTCTTCTATCCTCACTTCCAACAAAAAAATACAAGGAACTGTGCATTTCTTTGTCAGCTGCCTTTGCCACTTCCCGCTCTTCCGCTAAAACCCACTGGGCCAAATTTCCTCTAAAGTCCCCCTGCCATAGCCCTGAAGTTGTGTCTCTCTCTAGTTGCTCTCTGATTTTCCCCCATGTCCTCTCCAAGCTCATCTTGTCCATGAGACCCATCCTCCTGCTCTTTCGCCCTAATCTCACTGAACTACTGGCCACCCAATTTCCCTTTCTGGCTGACACATTACCTGATATTGGCCCAAATCTTCTGGTCTCCAGATTGATGGAGACCAGACATATGACCCAAGATGCACCTCGGGCCCCCACAGAAGCCCCGTGGAAATTGCCCGGGAAGTTTTAAATTTCAATGGGCACTTCTCCTATTCCCTGAGACCCTCCACGAATGTCTCAAATTCTGAGTTCGAATCGGAGATTTTGGACAGTTCCGTGGTACTGCAGCCTCACTGTCATGTTTGACCCCCAACACAAGCTTTCAATCACATTTCCAGAACATCGCTAGGACTGCCCATTTCCACCTCCATAAGATCAGCCGACTCCACCCCTGATTCTGCCCGTTTGCTGCTGAAACCCTCACCCATGCCTTCGTTACCTCCAGAATCGACAATTCTGAAGCAGCCGTGACTGGTCTTCTACTTTCCACCCATTGTATCCTCGAGGTCATCCAAAACTCCGCTGTCCATGCCTTAACTTGCAGCAAGTCCAGCAAAATTTATATAACTTGTTTTTATTTGGTATTTGGATGGGTATCGAGAATGCGGGCTAATTATGTAATGTTAAAATATCCAGATAATTTAAAGAGGCATCAATGTCCTGCTAATATGACTTGCATGCCAATGTTACAGGTTAGATGCACAACAGCCCAATGGAAAACGCGATGTTATCGTATTTGGGTGTCTGGGAAAATTATCTCCCCAGGATTTCAGTAAAATAATCAAAAGGTCAGTGTGAAAACTGCACTGCAACAAAATAGCACTTAATGCAGCATAAACTTTCTGCTGCTAATAGGCAATACAAATTTTCTAGGCAGAGTATTCCCACAGCTGGTTAAAGACTCAGTGGAGAGACAACAGTCTTTTAAACAGGTTTAAAGCAACTCTAATTTGAGGTTTGGATCATTAAACTGATTTATTTCACAATTGGATGAAACATACAGAGCAACAGTTTATATGCATTTGTTTGATTAAATTTATATTGTCTATAATTTATATTCACAACGTAATATGAAATAAAGAACATCATACTTACCAAAATCCTACAAGATTTAAACAGTAGCTGTCTAACTATCAACTGGTTTTTAAAACCTCTTCACCTTAGAGAAAGCTCTCACAGTCTTTGTTTGAATAAAACTCACTGTTCTTGCAACCATTCACTTGTCTGTCTCTTTGTCCCTGCCCCTCTCTCTCTCTCTCTTATCCCCCATTCTTCAGCAATCTGAAATGAAAGGCTCTTCTAACACATTGGTTTAGAGAAATTGCCTGCATTCCTAGACAAGTTAATGAATCACTTATGATTTAGTAGTTTTCAAAAGTATCTTCTTATTAGTATATTAAACATCTTCTCTCTGGACGTTTAACTTGCAAATATACAAATTGCTTTTTAAAGCCCAACATTAATCATTTATTTTCAAATTCTGTGGAGGAACAGTCAAAAAGTTTCTCAAACCTGACCATAACAATTAGAAATACATCGAAGTACCTACCAATCCACCCCACAGTATGGTCATCATAATAAAGAATGTTCCATAGTAGGCAGCAATGGATAGCTGGTTCAACTTGTACAGAGTTGAAAGTGTTCTGATTTCACTCATGCCCATGAAGTACATCAACACGGTCTGAAAAGCTCTCACAATGGTACTGAATGAATAGGATTCTGACAGGAATAGCAGGTTACCCAGACAGGAGTAGGCCACAATGACTATAATACCACACAGCTGTAGAACAGAGAAAAATACCATGCCAGAATAGATTAATTCATGTATTTGTCAAGCTTTAAAAAAGCATAAGGAAAGGGTGCATTCAATCTAATAGGACTGTAGTTTAAGATTTTTAAATTAATGCAGTTCAGCTAAAAGCCATATTTGTATCAATAAACTTCACTGTAAATGGATCTTAGTTTGGCCACTGCACATTATGGGTTTCACATCGTATAATATCTAGACTGCAAACTGAATTTAACCTGTTTGAAGTGATGATTATGACGATCGATTAAAATAATCCCATATAACAGTAATCCTGGTAACAGCTGACAAAAAGCATCCTTTGTAACACTACTGTCCTGGCACAGGATGCTGCTACTTTTTTTTATTCTTTCACAGATTGTGGGCATTGCTGGCCAGGCCAGTATTTATTGCCCATCCCAAATTGACCTTGAGAAGGTGGTGATGAGCTGCCACCTTGAACTGCTGCAGTCCATGTGGTGTAGGTACACCCACAGTGCTGTTAGGGAAGGGGTTCCAGGATTTTGACCCAGTGACAGTGAAAGAACGGGGATATAGTTCCAAGTCAGGATGTTGAGTGACTTGGAGGGGAATTTCCAGGTGGTGGTGTTCCCATCTATCTGATGCCCTTGTCCTTCTAGATGATAGCAGTCGTGGGTTTGGAAGGAAGGTCATTGATGAAGCAGCTGAAGGTGGTTGGTCTGAGGACAGTACCCTGAAGAACTCCTGCAGTGACATCCTGGAGCTGAGATGACTAACCTCCAACAACCATAACTATCTTCCTTTAGGCCAGGTATGACTCCAACCAGTTTTCCCCCAATTCCCATTGACTCCAGTTTTGCTTGGGCTCTTTGATGCCACAGTCGGTCAAATACGGCCTTGATGTCAAGGGCGGTCACTCTCACCTCACCTCGGGAGTTCAGCTCTTTTGTCCATGTTTGAGTCAAGGCTGTAATGAGACCAGGAGCTGAGCGGCCCTGGCGGAACCCAAACTGGGCATTAGTGAGCTGGTTATTGCTGCTTGATAGCTGCTTGATACTGATGATCAAGAGTAGACTGAAGGAGCAGTAATTGGCTGGGTTGGATCTGCCCTGCTTTTTGTATACAGGGCATACCTGGGCAATTTTCCACATAGCCGGGTAGATGCCAGTGTTGTAGCTGTGCTGGAATAATTTGGCTAGGGGCATGATGAGTTCTGGAGCACAAGTCTTCAGTACAATTGCCGGAATATTGCAGGGCCCATAGCCTTTGTAGTATCCAGTGCCTCCAGCCATTTCTTTATCACGTGGAGTAAATTGAATTGGCTGAAGACTGACATCTCTGATGGTGGGGACCTCTGGAGGAGGCTGAGATGGATCATGCACTTGGCACTTCTGGCTGAAATTTGTTGCAAATGCTTAGCCTTATCTTTTGCACTGATGTGCTAGGCTCCTTCATCATTGAAAAAGGAGATATTTGTGGAGCCTGCCCCTCCAGTGAATTGTTTAATTATCCACCACCATTCACGACTAGATGTGGCAGGGCTGCAAGCTTAGATCAGATCCATTGGTTATGAGATCACTTATGCTGTTTCGTACGCAGGTTGTCCCATGTTTAGCTTCACCAGGTTGATACCTCATTTTTAGGTATGCCTGGTGCTGCTCCTGGTATGCCCTGCTGCATTCTTCATTGAATGAGGGTTGATCTTCTGGCTTGATGCTAATGGAAGAATGGGGGATATGCCGGGCCATGAGGTTACAGATTGTGTTCGAGTACAATTCTGCTGCTGTTGTTGATGACCCACAGCGCCTTATGGATGCCCAGTCTTGAGTTGCTAGATCTGTTCAAAATCTATCCCATTTAGCACAGAGGTAGCGCCACACGGCACAAATGTTTGATAATGGGTCACGTAAAAGATAGTAAAAGAAATACAAATGGCATTGAAGTGAATGTAGCTGCAATGTGAAGACAAGACTTCGTCTCCACAATGACTGTGCCGTGGTCACTCCTACCGATACTGTCATGGACAGATGCACCTGCGGCAGGCAGGTTGGGGAGGATAGGGTCAATTATGTTTTTCCCTCTTGTTGGTTCCCTCACTACCTGCCATAGACCCAATCTAGCAACTATGTCATTTAGGACTCGGCCAGCTCGGTCAGTAGTGGTGTTACCGAGCCACTCTTGGTGTTGGACATTGAAGTCCCCCACCCAGAGTACATTCTACACCCTTGCCACCCTTAGTGCTTTCTCCAAGTCGTGTTGAACATGGAGGAGCACTGATTCATCAGCTGAGGGAGGGCAGTACATGGTAATCAGCAGGAGATTTCCTTCCCCATGTTTGACCTGATGGGGCCTGGAATCGATGGTGAGGACTCCCAGGGCAACTGTATACCACAGTGCTGCCACCTCTGCTGGGTCTGTCCTGCCGGTGGGACAGAGCACCCCCAGAGATGGTGATGGTGGTGCCTGGGACATTATCTGTCAGATATGATTCCGTGAGAATGATTATATCAGGCTGTTGCTTGACTAGTCTGTGAGACAGCACTCCCAATTTTGGCACTAGCCCTCAGATGTTAATAAGGAGGGCTTTGCAGGGTCGACAGGGCTGACATTGCCAATGTTGTTTCCAATGCCTAGGTTGATGCTGGGTGGTCCGTCCTGTTTCATTCCATTTTTGTGATTTTGTACCAGTTTGTTACAACTGAGTGACTTGCTAGGCATTTCAGAGAGCATTTAAGAATCAACCATATTGCTGTGGGTCTGGAGTCATGTGTAGCAGACTACCAGACCAGGTGAGGATGGCAGATTTCCTTCCCTAAAGGACATTAGTGAACCAAATGGGTTTTTACAACAATCGACAATGGTCATCATTAGACTTTTAATTCCAGATTTTTTTTATCTGCCGTGGCGGGATTACCCTGGGACCCTGGATTACTAGTCCAGCGACAATACCACTACGCCATTGCCTCCCCTATAATATATGCATTATGCATTAGCAGAAATTAATATGCAGTAGCAGCAAATGTTTGATAATGGGTCACATAAAAGATAGTAAAAGAAATACATATGGCAATAAAAAGAATGTAGTTGCATTGTTAGGCAAATGGCTAGAGGACAGAAAATAGAATAGAGGCAAATAATATATTTTGGACCAGCAATACGTGCATAGGTGTGTGCCCAAGTGATCTGTGCTCTCATCTTGTTTATTTTCCATAATGGTTTGGACATAGGCATGAGAAATGAAATCAAAGTTTGCTGGTAACATGAGTTAATGGACGTAACAAACCATGAAAAGCAATGCATAAAATTGCAGGACTTGGCCAGATGAAAAAATTGGATGGATAGGTGACAAAAGGCAGTTCAAGGCAGAGACCTGTGAAAAATTTTAGAAAAAGGAAGTATATCCTGAAACTCTTAATAGCTTTGAGAAACAGCTACATGGATCTTTATAATTGGGAAGACAGATCATGATTCAGGATTTTGTAAACAACAGTAATGAATACAAATGCTGAGAAGCAATGTGATGTTTTTGTTGAAGTTGTTTAGATTGCAATTGGAATATTACATGATGTTCTCAATATCTTATTAAAGAAAGGGTAATAGAGCCACTGAAGAAGGAACAGAAAGATTCATCAAAATGATACAAGCGATGAGTCATTATTGTTACAAATAATTGCTCACTAAAGGACTTCTCATTGGAATAGGAACACTTATGGAGTTATGGGGGATCTAATAATCGGTTTCAAAATTCTGGGAAGTGTTGGCACCGTTTGCATATCAGTAATATGGGACATTGATTGAGTATTATCACTGGAATGAAGGGGTAAGTTTTTAAAATAAAAATCACACAAAGGGTAGAAAATTCATCTCAAGCGGGATCCGATCCGCTGCCGTTAGGCACAAGGCCTAATATTTAATTTGACTGACTATAATAGAACTGAATATCAGGTAATGTGTATAATATCTGCCTACCAATGCCAGCGGTTTTGCACCACCGCCAAGGTGAATTTCTACCCCAAAGTTTTTTGTTCAGATTTTTAGTTAGTCAGATAAAAGAAGAATGAGAATTTGTTGCTGGGACTTGACCTGAAGAAATTTTAGAACCACTGGAATAAGTAAAAGAGGATCTTAATGTACAATGTTTCTGTGTCACCACAATGCCAGGTACAAATTAGCACAGAGTAACAAATTTCCACCTTGCAAATTACACTTATTCCTTGCTTATGTTGTGGTTGCAGTCCTGAAAAGTGCAACTTTAAGTGAAATAACGTTAAGCAAATCAGATTTTCCCACTGCAACCATTATAAAAGCTGAAGCTCGGTTCTGTAGGATCATTCACATCAGATAAAAAGAGCAAAATAATATAACTTGAAATACTGTACGTTCCTAAATTCCTATATTCATGAGAGAAATAATATTTAAAATAAAATAAATTTTAAAAATATTAAAATAACAGTCTAAATGTAAATAAACCTACAAAATAATTGCACCCACCAGATGCCTGGTTTCAGTGTGACTGGGCTCCATCTAGTGACAGAGATTGGTTAGTGCAGGAACAGCTGAAGAAGTCCCAGGATTTCAGTGCTTGCTGAGTGCAAACCAGAGCGAACCAGAAGGAAAAAGCAGTTAAAACTGGGAAGGATACTGGTCTGAACTGGTCTTGTATACCTTAAAATGGAACACCAGTAAAACTGGGAAATAAGAGCACTGGTCCAAACTGTTTTTCCTTCTGGGGAGGGGAAGAGAAGCTAATGAAGAAATCCCCAGTGGTGGCAGCAGGCACTGGAAAATTAGATGTTAAGAATGGGGGAGAGAGGAGCAACAGGACAAGGTCCCTTACAGTGATGCACTGACCCGAACTGTGCAGGGAAAAATGGCAGAAAATGCTATGTGCGCACGTCGGATGTACAGGCCATAGAACAGAAAGTCTGTGGCAAACGATGTTATTGTGAATGTTATAGTTATATATGTTATAGAGCTATATAGTCCCAAGTAAGACTAACGTTAAAACAACATTGACTGAGTCAACGACAAGGGGGGACTTACTACACAGCCACCGTCTAGTACTAGCCTAGTCAATTTTAGAGTATTTACTTAACAGTTCGATGTAACTTGAATCAACTTTTTGCAAAAAAAAATGAACACTACTTGCCACCGGTAACATCAGACTGGAATAGGACAGTCGCAGCATTGTAACACAAGGTGCCATCAACTTGTTAACACGTAGCAAACGAATGCTTTTTATTAGCAGCAAGAACATAGTCAATCCATGAAGGAAACGTTTTATCTGAGTGAAATAAACATGATGTTAGTTTTAAAAATCCTGTATATTTGTGACACACAAGCTGAAATATATACAACACTGATCTAATGAGTGTTATTCATGGAGATGGAGCCGGTGTTTGTGTGTGTGTTTTTGGTGGGGGGGCGGGGGGGGTGGGGGAAGGATCATTACAATTGATCCTGAGCTGTCCTCACCCAACATGCAGAATTCAAGCAGGGAACACTGGCTAACATTCAGGAGCAGGAACCCTGATATTTCCTGTCCAGGGATACTGAGAGCTATTATGACAATCTTACTGACACCCTGGCGGAGATCAGTGAATTCAGCATAGTCTAGGGAATAAACACTGCATCTTATTGGTTGGTGTAGTTCAGGACTCACTTCCTTAACGTGTTATCCATCTGAGAGCCCTGGTTAGCACACTTAATGTTATTACCTTAAAAAAAAATTGTCAAAGAAATGTCGATAACAGCAAGAATCCTGTGCATACTAAGCACCAGCTCTACAATATTCACTGGTTTATACAATCATGTCAAGTCAAATCAGCATTTTCAATAAGTCCTGGGTCAACGTAACCTGAATTTTCAGCAATCCCATTTAAGGTAAAATGCAAAACAAATGATTTTTTCTTCTTCTGGCCATATGGTACTCATCAAAGCAAGAAATATTCATACTGGTGTCCATTATCAATCATTTCCAGGTAAGGTATAGCACTTAAATTAGATAGAAAGTCCCTTTATTCTGCTCAATTTGTCTTAAACATTCCATTTCTCACGTGAGCCATCTAGTGCCAATTATATGCCGTGGTCACAAGGGTAGTGTTGAATATGCTCAAATGCATTTCATACGGGATTTGTACAGCTGGCAGAGATGTCTATTTTGGCTGGATTGAAACCTTGGTCCCAAAAGTGTGCTAACCCACTACACCATTCTGTTTTCCCTGTTTCTCTTTTTTTCCTTCTCTTACAGGCCCTGAGGCAGTATCATGTCCTACATCTCACACCAAACTGTATGGTTACTGGCTAAGAAATAACTTATTTCATTCAGAACAACTGATTTGGCTGAGACTCAAATTAGTTATTCATTGTTTTGGTTTGCCAATTAGCTGAAAGATAATACTATGATCTAATAATGTGACTTCTGTATTTCTTTAAAACATTCTTTTGCTGGTCTTCATCACCATGCTGCAATCTTTCATATAATATGCACATTTCATATTTACACCACATTTTCAGTAAAGTTCCTACATATGATGTGAACTTGGAAAACAAATACTTCAATCTTGCAAAAGTAAAGTATTGTGCTGCTGGAACTCTGAAATAAAAACAGAAAATGTTGTAAATGCAGTCAGTCAGTCAGTCAGTCAGTCAGGCAGAAACATTTAACATTTCAGATCGATGAATATTCATCAGGTCTGGGACAGAGAAAGGAGAAAAGCCAGGGTTTGAGTGGGAGGGAGGGGGGGGGGGGGCGGTTTGGGAATCCAAAGTGAAGGTCTATGATAGGGTGCCTTTCCGCCAGGCCATAAACATTCCCTTGTTATTTCCCTGCCTCTGTAGTTGCTTAAAAACTGTTACATTTTTAACCTCTTTCAGTTCTGAAGAAAGCTCATTGACCTTTAACTCCATTTCTCTCTCCACAGATGATGTCTGGCCTGCTGAGTGAACATTTTCTATTTTCGCTTCAGTCTTGCATCTCATTTCCAACAGACAACAATGCATATTTTAAGCAGCGCACATTTAAAAAAATCGGTTGCAGCTGTGCATGGTTTTCTGATCATTAATTTAAATTTTCCTTTTGCAGAAGGAGTCATGTTGGGGCACTTTCATTGAACAATGTTCCAGATAGGATAGCAGTTTCCTTTACCTCAGCATATCCCCTCTTGCCATTTCCAGCACCTCACCTGTATCCATGCAGAGATAAAGCTCATATCTACAAAGGTTTTGAAATATCCACTGTGAAGATGGTCAATAACGTCCACAGCCAATACGAAGTAAAACACGTAATATACATAATAAAATAGACTGATCACGACAAGTCCAATCTAGAGAACAACAGGAAACACACACTGTAAACTGTATACCTCACACGCAAAAGTATATTTTTCATGAAATATTTTTACCTATGGATTACATTTAAATCCAATAGCTGGATCAACATAATCCAACCAATAAAACTAACAAGAAATCTGACAAACTGCTTCACAAAGCTAAGAACTCAGAAATATCATTGAATGTTCGTGTAGGCCATGTATTTACACTGACGACTCACTGAAACTTAGGGTGTGTTAAAGCTTAAGCTGCAGTAATTTCAATTATTCCACAATTGGAATAAAAAGAAAGAGCTGAATTGACATAGTGCCGTGCACAACCCCAGGACCTCCAAAGGAGATTTACAGCCAACTGAGTACTTTTTGAAGTGTCGTCAATGTTGCAGGGCATAGGAAATTTGGGAACCAATTTGTGCACAGCAAGGTCTCACAAATAGCAGATAACTTGTTTTGTTTTAAGTGATTTATTTGAGGGATAAATTTTAGCTAGGAAACCTGGAAGAACTTCCTTGCTCTTCTTCAAAATAATGTCATGGGATCTTTTCCATCCACTTGAGAGTCACAGATGGGGTTATAATTTAAAGCTTCATCTGAAAGACAGCACTTCACCTGAAAGACAGTGCAACACTCCATTTGAACTGCACTGCAGTAACAGCCCAGATTTTGTACTCACATGGAATGATGTGCACTGGAGTGGGACTTGAACTTACACCCTTCTAACACAGAGAGGGGGATGTTACCCTTGAACCACAGCTAATGATTGTGACAAAGTTCAGATTTTTTTTATTCTTTCAAGGGAAGTTCGCATCACTGGCAAGGCCAGCAATTTTTTGCTCAGCCCTTGCTCTTGAAAAGGTGATGGTGAGCTGCCTTCTTGAACTGTTGCAGTCCATCTGATGCAGGTACACCCACAGTGCTGTTAGGGAGGGAGTTCCAGGATTTTAATCCAGCAGCATTGAAGGAACTGAGATATAATATCAAGTCAGGATGGTGCAAGGCTTGGAGGGGATCTAACAAGTGGTGGTTTTCCTATGTATCTGCCATCCATGTCTTTCCAGGTGATAGAGGTCTTGGGTTTGGAAACGGCTGTCGAGCGAGCCTTGGTGAGTTGCTGCAATGCATCTTGTAGACGGTACACACTGCTGCCACTGTGCATCAGTGGTGGAGGGCGTGAATGTTTAAGGTGGAAAGGGTGCCAATCACGCAGTCTGCTTTATCCTCGACAGTGTTGGGCTTCTTGAGTGTTGTTCGAGCTGCACTCACCCAGGCAAGTGCAGAATATTTCATCACCTTGGCTTGTGCCTTGTAGATGGACAGGCTTCGGGGGTTCAGGATGTGAGTGACTCACCAGAGAATTCCTAGTCTCTGACCTGTTCTTGTAGCCACACTATTGATATGGCTGGTACAGTTTAATTTCTGGTCAATGGTAACCCCAGGATGTTGATATTGAGGGGTTCAGTGATCCATTGAATGTCAAGGGCAGATGGTTATGTTCTCTCTTGTTGGAGATGGTCATTTCCTGGCATGCATCTAATGCAAATGTTCTCATTTTCTGTGGAGAAATTGCTGACTATTATGTAGTGATGCATTCTCTTGCTACATCTGAAAAATTTCTTAAGATTGTTTATTTGATTGTTACAATAACAAGGACTCATTCTGCGTTCCCCTTCCCAGTTCACATTGGTACTCTCGTTCTTACATAATTCATATTGGCACTGTTCTTATCCATAATTCTCCCTTCACCCCGATCTGAAACTGCTACTCGAGGGGAGCAAATCTCAACTACACATTATGGATAGAAATTCCTGATTTCACAAACTTATCGTGAGCTAAGGAATTTCTGTCCAGAGGGAGTGGCAGAGTTTTAATTCCCAAGAGTGACAAATACAAAAAAGGATGATGAGAAAACTGGAATCTGGCACTGATTTTCAAAGTGAAGATCTGAATTGTTAGCTTTCCATGCACACTTACGCTGATAATAAACTGCTAATCAAACAGGCGTTAAGAGCTGGATTTTCACTGAATCGGGATGGCTCGGGGGCCCTTTAAAAATGGTAGGCGGGTCCCAGTTCTGGAATTCCCCTCCCCATTCCTGGGTTTTCCAACTTAAGAGTGTGTTTTACGAGTACAGGTTGGTTCAGGTTGCGAGCCCACACTTGCACCCCCGTCCTGCTCCATTGCAGGGATAAACACATCCTAGTTCTTCGCAATTTGCATGCAGTTGGGCGAGCTTTTCAAAGAGTTGTGGTGCATCGCAAAGGTGTCCTAAACCACAGTCTGCATGAGGCAACCTTTTGAAAGGCAAGTTCAAAAGATCCTCCTAATTTCACACTCCCCCATGCCAAGGTACGCCCCCACTTACCCCCATGGCTCCTCCTAATGCCAAGATATGGTGCCCAAACAACCACTATGGCCCCTCATACCCTCCATGCCAAGGTATTCCCCCCCACTCATTCCCTATGGCCCCTCATGCCAAGGTACGACCCCCAAAATAACCCCTATAGCCCCTCATGTCCCCCATGTCAAACTACATCCCGGACTGACAAATATGTCAATCATCCAGTTTTTTAAGTATCAATAGCAGAAGCAACAAGCACTTGCAACCTCTTTACCTTGTGTAAATAAACATTGTGAAATTGATAGCATAATCAGAGAGCCAGAGCTGTCAATCAAGCAATGTTTTCTCTAGATTTCAGGTGTTTCAACAGTCTAACGGATTTCTGGGCTCTCAGCCAAGAATACATAATGAGTCCACCTCCACATCCAGCAGCCCCTGTGGCTGCCACTGAACTTTTTCCCAGGATGGCTGACCCAACCTCAGCCCACACCTGCACACCCCACGTCACCACCACCACCACCGACTCCCCCCCCCCCCCCCCCCCCCCCAACCCCCCCAACCCCACAATGAAAATCTCATCCTTGCTAGCACTTTCTCCTGAGGCGGATGGGCCAAGCTGGGAATTAACCATCTCGAGGACAAAAATACAGCCCTAAGTGCTCAACAAGTTATTCTTGTCAGTTCTTTGCAAACATAAAGCAAAATCTTGAATTGTGAAATGGCATCATAGCATTACATGCATGAGATGTGACCATGATGAAAGTCACAGCTCCTCTTCCTATTTTGCTCCCTAACCCCAGACAATTAATTTCCATGCTCCTTTCAATTTATTACCCATATTCCCTATCTGTTCACACACAAAAGGAAAAAACAGCCTTAATTTAGTTGAAGCAAACCAATTTACTATGATAAATTTCTGACCTCCAACCAGTTCCACGGCTCCTGCCAGTAACTCAGTATGCCTCTCTGAGTCATCTTGCACACCTGGGAGTACAGGTGAAGTAGAATAAGGGTCAGGAACAAAAGCTGCAAAGCACAAAGATAGTGGTATGAATGTAAAATGTTAGCGCACAGTTATTAATGTACAAACATTTCAAATCACATGAAATTCTTTCTTCAATATTTTAAACGGTTTTGTTTATGTTGTGCAATTAATAGGTTTATGAAATTTCCACACTAGATGGAGAGCTTATTTCATTTCTTGAAATTGAACTCAGGTCGATTGCTCAGGCACTCAATGAGTAAAAAGAAGCTTTAAAGTTGGTTTGTGTGAAGTGAAAAGAACTTTAAGAAGTAGATTTAACACAACAAAACTGAAAAAGAACATTTGTTGCTTGTTCACATGTATTTCATTTACATTTTGTTTGACTGGAGTTTGTCATCTCAAAAAAATTTATTCATGTATAATCCATAGAATAGTGACCAATGAGCTGAAATTCTCACCTCAAAAGCCATGATGAAATAGTCCATAACAGAGTTTTTCTTGTAAATGCTGACCGACTCTATTTGAGCTGATGGAAGGACACCTCCTAATGGTGGAAACTCTGCCAGCAGAGATACTGTGGTGAAGAGGTTGGTAGGAGGATTGTAGAGGGTGAACTTTACCATCACTGCTCTCGTGTTCTGATCGATCCACTCAGTTTCCTTCAGTGTTAGTAGTGCTGCATAAGTCTCATGCCTAAAATTTTGAGGGAGGGGGTTAATGTGAATAGTGGAATAAATGTCATTTCATTCTGTACTATTAGAAAAAAATGACACATTCCTAGATTTTAATAAATTTGCTACAGTTAAAATTGTCCTTCATGTAAAAAAATGAATTGTTGCATTAAATTTCATTTGCATTAACCAGGCAACAGCCATGTCATGGTGATTTACAATATTCCTACTTTTGTAACATTTTAGAAATGTTAATATTAAACATTAATATCTTTTAGCGTAGTAACTCTACTCAATAATAGATCATCTTCACAATTTAATCTCAGTTTTTCGTACACCCAGAAAAAAATGGCCCTCACTATAGGCTACAGTTCCTTCATCTTCAGCTTTGCTGATTGTTCCACTTTCCCTCTCGACCCTTATACATATGCTCACAGCATAGTAAGGGAACACTGCAGAAATTAATCAAAAGATACTAAGAACCAAGTAATCTTTCCTTTGGCAGTAATCTGCCAAGGGAAGGATTACATTTTCCAGGAAAATATTTTATTAAGTAGACCATCCATTCAATGGCAAAGATTGGATTATCTTTCACAATTCTCGAATGGTATGCCAGAGATAAAGCAGTTCATGTTTATTCTAAATCTCTGATATCCATGTTCTATCCACTCTAGAGCACGTGTATTTATCGCCACAATGCTCCAAGGACATGAATAGCAAACAGCATTATAACCTAAGGCTCCATATCAAACATGGCAGTAAATAATGACAAATTAATTTCTTCATGTCAAGCACTGATAGTAAAAAGTGACAATATCTCTATCTCCAGTTCAGATGTTGACAGTCAACAATAACATGCACATGTTTGAATCTCACCATGTTGAAATGTGACATGAAGGGTGACAGCATATAATTCTTTATTGTCAGGAAATCTCTGCCTTCCAAGTTACATACTGGCAGAATATAGCGACGTGTCCTCATCTTCTCTAGTGGAATCTGGCCTGAAGAGTGAAACTCTGACTCTCTAGCTCAGATAACAGAGGTAAAAGGCAACACCCTCATCTTCTACGTCAGATGTTAACAATACTCACAAGTCTTCCGACTTCACATCAAAGTTATTTCTAAGCAGATGAGTTCAAAAGGAAATCTCAAATGCAATATCAGTTGCATTGCTTTGATGCTATTGTCAATATTAAAAGCATCAAAGCCAAACTTTAATGTCAAAAATCCTTTCACCGTGTGACTGGTTTGGAATCTCCTCCTAGTCACTGTGAATATCTCTATGGTTACACATGTCTTATTCATTTTATAATATTTTAAATAAAAATTAGATTTAGTGATCAAATATTTGAATGTGCTAATCAAACCAATCTCAGATGAGAAATAAGTCCTATAGGAAAATGCTTCTGTGTGGAGATCAAGTGAGGACAGGAATCTACACAACTCATACCAGAGCTCTGGATAAGCAAAAAAGGTTACAATTGAATTGAGATGCAATGGGGAAATGGGCACACATCTGGCAGATGACATTTAATTAGCTAAATATGATATTACACACATGGGTAGGGCTAAGGCAGCGATCTCAACAACCCGGCCAATTACCGCCCCATCAATCTGCTCTCCGTCATCAGTAAAGTAATGGAAGGGGTCATCAACAATCCTATCAAGTGGCACTTGCTTAGCAATAACCTGCTCACTGATACCCAGTTTGGGTTCTGCCAGGGTCACTCAGCTCCTGACCTCATTACAGCCTTGGTTCAAACATGGACAAAAGAGCTGAACTCCTGAGATGAAGTGAGAGTTACTGCCCTTGACATCAAGGCCGCATTTGACCAAGTGTGGCATGAAGGAGCCCTAGCAAAACTGGAGTCAATGGGAATCAGGGGGAAAACAGGGTTGTTGGAGATCAGTCATCTCAGCTTAGGACATCACTCAGGATTTCCTCAAGGTGGTAGCCTAGGCCCATCCATCTTCAGGTGCTTCATCAATGATCTTCCTTCCATCATAAGGTCAGAAGTGGGGATGTTCACTGATGATTGCACAATGTTCAGCACCATTCGCAACTCCTCAGATACTGAGGAGTCATGTCCAAATGCAGCAAGACCTGGACAATATCCAAGCTTGGGCTGACAAGTGACAAGTAACATTCATGCCACACAAGTGTCAGGCAATGACCATCTCCAACAAGAGAGAATCCAACCATATTGACATTCAATTGTATTACCACCACTGAATCCTCATAAATATAATTTGGTGATGAATTCACGCTTAGTACCCAAATTTAGTGGGGAGTGAGTGGAGACATACTTCGTGTCACTCGGGAAAATTGCCAAGAATCTGAAATGGCTGAAATAACAGTGGACTATGCTCCTACAAAATAGTTGGATAGAGAAGCTTTAGTGGTGTACTCATATCTTTCAACAGAGCATTCATGATTATGACAAAGTAACGACTCCTGTACCCAATGCTTATGAGTTGGTGCTAGACTTCTACAGGCAGAAATTTAGAAAATTGTCAGAGAACAGGCCAGACTTATGTAGAATTTGCCAGGGAAAAGGCAATGGCATTTGATAGGCGGTGTAGGTCATTGGATGTGGACCAGAAACTTTGATAACTTTAGGGAGATGATGTTGCTGGAGGAATTCAAAAATAGTGTCCCTTTGGGGTTAAGATTTCACCTCGAAGACCACAAAGTTCATAAGATTAGGGAAGCCTCGGTAATGGCAGACATTTATGAGCTAACACACATGATGATTAGTAACAGGCCCCACTTTGTAAAATTCCAGATTAACAGCACTGAGAGAAAGGTCAATGATGAGAAGAGGTGAGGCCCTGCTAAGAAAATGGAAAAGGTAAAGACCCAGGCCCTTCTCAGGTTAGTAGAAGATTCGGAGGACAAGTTTAGTTTAAGGGAACCGCTACTTTTATCACGGGCATGAGAAGTCTGAGTGCTGGGAGTTTAAAAAAAACAAGCCTATCGATTTTCTATGGATGCACCGTGCTCCTCCTGAAAAGACAATCCTAATGGATAAAACTTATGACAAGCTGGTAGATTCCCCTATGTTTACTGACAGAGGGAATCCAGATGCAAGAAAGTGTAGGAGTTTTCTGATTGAGGGTGAGGCCTCTTTTGTCTGGTGAGGTAGGCTATTCAATTGTTATACTTAGGGATATGGAGGCATGGCATGACATTCGCCTCCCCCCCATATTGTTCGATGAATGTTAAGGTATTAGTTCGAGGTTTGGTGGAAGCTATTTACCCATACGTTTGTATGGAGTTAACTTAAAATGTACCTTAGTCATCAGTCTTTACAATTGTTGGTGTTGTTCACAATTTACCTGTTGACGATGTAGAGTTTTTACTAAGAAATGACTTGGCTGGGGACAAGCTTTTGCCATCTGCAGTGGTTCCGGGAATGTCCACTGAGGCTGTTGAAATTGAAATTGTACAGGAAATGCTGACTTAAAAGAAGCGATTACTTCCTGTAAACCTGCTACTGGGATTCATAGTTTGACTAAGGATGCATGTAAAGAGTCAAACACTCAGCTTGCTAATCCCAAAAGGACATTGGAACATCAAGCTGAAAATGGAAACTTAATGGCAGTCGAAGACGAGTTAATGTAGTCTGAGTTAAAATGCAGAAAAATTATGAACATGATAAGGAAAAGCAGATGGCAAGAGTACTCAAAGCTAATGATGAAACGGGGAAAAAATGCTTTGAAAAAGTGTGGAAAAGCTGAGTCCACTACTGATGTTATAGAGCTGCAAGGATACATGTACTTGATTGAAAATCAAAACTCCAAAACGCTCTTGCTAAAATGGAACTAGACAAGGCCAAATGCAATGGGAGGATTAAAGGTAAAAACAAATTGAGAAAATTTGTGAACTAAATAAGAAGGAGTATCAAGCTTTCTCAGCTGAATATTGACATAATCTCTATCCAACTATTTTGTAGGAGCATAGTCCAGTGTTATTTCAGCCATTTCAGATTCTTGGCAATTTTCCCGAGTGACATGAAATACGTCTCCACTCACTCCCCACTAAATTTGGGTACTAAGCGTGAATTCATCACCAAATTATAATTATGAAGAGCTCTCTCTGAGTCAGCCTTGCTTTTCCTCGTCAACTCAAGTTTGCATAATTGGAATTCGTGCTCCATTTCAAGTTTCTTTCTCTCTCTCTCTCTCTGTCTCTCTCTTCCTTCTTATCTCTTCTCTTTCTATGTATTTTTTAAATTAATTCCTGGGATGTGGGCATCTCAAAGCTAATGATGAAACAGGGGGAAAAAATGCTTTGAAAAAGTGTGGAAAAGCTGAGTACAGTACTGATGTTATAGAGCTGCAAGGACACATGTACTTGAATGAAAATCAAAACTCCAAAATGCTCTTGCTAAAATGGAACTAGACAAGGCCAAATGCAATGGGAGGATTAAAGGTAAAAACAAATTGAGAAAATTTGTGAACTAAATAAGAAGGAGTATCAAGCTTTCTTAGCTGAATATTGACATAACCTTAAAGTTTTATAGCAGCTAAAGCAGGTAAAGAGGATTTTACTCTACAGAAAAATGAACTGCTTGCACAAAGAAAGCAGTATTAAACCTACCACTCCTGGAAAAGAAAATTGAAAGGTTAAATCATAGTGAAGAGCTTCATGTTAAAAGTGATCCTAAATTTTAGCAGGGTAAATTTAGCAATTGTTATGGAGGGAAATTTAGATGTTTGGTTGAATGAAACTTTTCTCCAAGACTTAGACATTAAAAATCATGTAGACATGGAAGAAAATTGTGATCAGGGGTGAGAACCTTGAAGAGAGTGATTCAGAGTCTGCTTTAAAATGTAAAAACCCTGATGACAATTTAGTGTCTGGCTTTAAAGAAGAACAAAGGAAATTGCAGAATCCAAAGGGTAAGAAGCGATATGACAAGGGATTTCTCCTTGGATTCCAATTCACAGCCACCAGTACCCAGAAGCCAGATGGTTTGCCAGCAATCAACAATGTTGTTCTTGATAAAGTTAACCAAAGCAAATAAAATGTTCAATCTTTGAGCCCATCACATATACTATCCCAGGATCCATACTATGCACAATTCTATTTAGATTTTGAAAAATAACATGAAGAAAGCAAAACCAGGGCACAATCTTTTAACCAAGTATATGGAAATGCTGCATAGACTCTGCAAAATAGAAGGAGATCTTTTGTGCAGATTGAAATAAAATAAATCAACCAGAAGTAAAGAAACACTTGCCTGCAAGAGAATTGGAATTCTAAAACCTCAAGCAAGCTGAAGTTTAAGGCATGGATTTATGTCCAGATTTGGGAAAACGTAACTTACGTGCTTTTGCAGCTTCTAATCTGTACACCTAAGCCATGCATGACTTTGCCGGTGATGATTATTTTATCATAGTGCTTGGGTTCCCAGTTTATGATTCACAACGTGGTGTAGAGGTGGGCTGGTTAGAAGGTCCACTTCTGTTCTCTGACATAGTTTTCCAACTCTCAACATTATTTAAGGGCCCCTAAACCTAACCCCTCACCATGTACTCCAAAATCACATCAAAGATTCAGTATGTTGTTACAGCCTTGCGAATGTCATCAGAACTGAGTACTCTAACAGTTTTTGGAACTCAGCCAAGCAATCAAAATGGCCACAGATATCAAAATATTATTGTAACTGCAAGAGCTTGAAATTGAAAAGACAGGTCGGCCCCCAATTTCAAAGAAGATTGCCTCAGATGTTTTTTAACCTCTCAAAGCAGGGGATAATTTTCTTAGTCAGAGCTGTCTGTACATTTAAATTCAAGTGGCAAACATAACAAGGAAAGTTTACCAACACATTTGTCTATACTTCTAAATATGTTAATGGATGTCATCTTCTACATTATGCTGGTCAATGTAATGGTTAACTTAGCATTACATGACAAAATCCTATGATGAATCACTGCACGAAAAACACATCTATATCACAATACAGCATCTAACAGTGACATTTGAAGGTGTCTGTTGCAGTGGTGGCTGAGTTGCTACTATTGATGATAGAGTCAATCTGTAGACACTTCTTGAGTGGAAACATTAAGTTTATTTAGAATATACTCAGCAGCAACTACACGAGTGCTTTCAACTCCAAAACTATCTCTACACTGACTGTTCAAGGTATTTTGTGCTACTCTCATATTGGTTACTACGGATCATGTGATCTTCCTTACAAGTATTATTCTTAAAGGCTCATTACACACTAAATAAAACAATAATTACTATATTCCTCCCCGTTTAACTTGGCTATACCTATTATAATTACAATTACATATTTTTCAAGACAGCATAATATTTACACTGGGTAAGGAATTTACAAGTTCAATCTTTCAAGTGGTTTCCTGATACGTGTGGAATGTTGTAGCTCCACAACTTCAGATTCTTTGTCAGGAACATCCTTTTCCGGAGTTGTCTGAACATCAGGTGTTTCGGTGGGCACTTGCAGTTCTGTATCCTCAACTCTTACAGGAACATCAGACATGTCTGTCCTGGGTTGAGTATCCTCAACAGGAAACACAAACCTCATCATGATCACTGGCGGAACCAAATCTTGGTAATTTGGCTCTCTCTTTCTTAAACGGTCCACATGTTTATGAATGATCTGGCCTTCAACCTCCATGTGGTAAGGCAGAGGTCCAGTCACCCACCGTACTTATTTCACCTGGTAACCACTTTGGTCCTTCTCCAAAGATTTTCATGTATACCAGCTCTCCCTTGGTAAATTTCCTTTCGTGACTAGTTTTCTGGCTTCCCTGACTCCTTTCCACCTTCCTCTCTAAATTCGGCATTAAAAAGCTCAATCTCATCTTGAGACACTGTTTCAACAATAACTCCATAGATGTGACACCTATTCTTGGGTTAGGGGTATTTGTGTAATGAAAAAGAAAGCATACTAGCTTGATTGCCAAGGAATCAGCAGTTAGCTTTTTCATGTCTGCCTTGAATGTTTGAACCACCCTTACAGCCAATCCGTTTGAGGAAGGGTGGTATGATGCAGTTTTTACATGCGTGATACCGTTGAGGCTGATAAACTTGTAAATGCCATGCTGTTATCAGAAACGACTACTTCTGGTAGTCTATTATGGCAAAACACTGATGTAGTTTCTCAATTGTAGCGGCTGACATTGGTGACTTCACCTCACATACGTCCAACCATTTTGAATGGGCATCGACAATGAGCAGAAACATTGTTCCCAGGAAAGGTCCAATGTAGTCACTGTGTAAGATAAAAGCCAAATACTGCAGATACTGGAAATCTGAAACAAAAACAGAAAATGCTAGGGAAACTCAGCAGGTCTAACAGCATCTTTGGAGGGAAAGACAAAGTTAACGTTTCGAGTCCATATGACTCTTCTTCAGAGCTAAAGAGAAGTAAAAGTGTGATGAAAGTTATACTGTTTAAGTGGGGTGGAGCAGTGAAGCTGGGTAGAAGGCTAGCGATAGGTGGAGGTAAAGGAGAGATTGCCAGAGATATCATGGACAAAAGGACAAAGGGGTGTTAATGGTAGTGGTATTGGCTAAAGGAGTGCTGATGGTGGCATTAAGGTCAGAAAGCCAAATGTGGTAATAGCAGGACAAGGGTAAGCACTCTGTAAAGAACAACATGAACTAATGACAGCTGGCCCTTGTGGGGGTGGGGTGAAGGGAAAAAAGATCGAAAATAGGATAAAAGGTGGGGATAAAACAATGAATAAAAGTGAAAATAAATAAAAATAAAAATGTGTATAAAAATAAAAATTAAACAATAAAAATTAATGTTGAAAAAATCTCACCTTTTAATATCCTCTTTTTTCAATATTCATTTTATTTTTTAATGGCCCACTAGAGCCATCTGTCACTTGTTCATGTTGTTCTTTCCAGAGTGCTTACCCTTGTCCTGTTATTACCACATTCTGCTTTCTGACCTTAATGCCACCATCAGCACCTCCTTCAGCCAGCAACACTACCATTAACACCCCTTTGTCCTTTTGTTCATGACATCTTTGTTAATCTCTTCTTTGCGTCCACCTGTCGCTGGCCTCCTATCCAGCTTCACCTCCTCCAGCCCCCTTAAATGTATAAATTTCATCACATTTTTACTTCTCTTAGCTCTGAAGAAGTGTCAAATGGACTCGAAACGTTAACTCTGTCTTTCCCTCCACCGATACTGTTAGATACTGCTGAGTTTTTCTGGCATTTGCTGTTTTCGTTGTAGTCATTGTGTAACCACACCCAGGGTCTACCTGGCCACTCCCAAGGGTGTAACTGAGCTGTTACTGGCTACTTTTGCAGTTGCTAACATTGGACAACATTGTAGTGCTTTACTAAACTATTTCGCCATCCATCCCAGGCCGCCATAGAAAGCTGCGTGTTATGGACTTCATTTGGGAAATTCCTGGATGGGCCCTGTGTAGCTCAATTAAAAGTGGGTCTCTTCCCTTTGGAGGAACTATCACTCATGCTCCCCACAATAAGATGCCATCTGGCTGGTTATTTCATGCCTTCTGGTGAATTATGGTTTCACTTCATCAGACACAGGCTCCTGTGACCAACCATGCAGCACTTGTTCTCGTACTTGAGATAGGGCTGGGTCTCAACTTGTCCAGCCTCTGATCATTCGAGCGCATACCGGCGAGTAATCTAAGAAATTTAACAGTAAGACAAGTTCCTGTGGACATTATTTTCTTGTAAAGGCAATCAACTAAGGGCGTTAGTGTTTGTAATTTCATTGCCAGGCCTATGTATGAAAGTGCATTTGTATGCTGTCAGAATTAAAGCCCGTCGGTCTATCTTGCTGAGGCTATGGGTGCTATAGCCTTGTCCTCAATAAACAATCCTGGCAATGGTCTGTGATCTGAAACAATTGTAAAATGGCAGCCTTGTACGTACTGGTGAAATTTCTTGATACCAAAGATGATGGACAGGCCTTTTTTTTTTCTATCTGTGAGTATGCCTTTTCCACTGTGGTGAGAGTTCTTGATACGTAATCTATTGGCCGTTCCATGCCGTCATCCATCCGATGAGAGAACATTGCTCCCACTCCGTAGGGAGATGCATCACATGTCAGCACCAATTCTTTTGTCTGGTCATAATGCATTAATAGATTGGATGAGCACAACAATTGTTTCACTTCTATGAAAGCTTCTTTCTGGGACACCTCTCAAGACCAATGTTGGTTCTTTTTGAACAGAGAATGCAGGGGGCCAGCATTATAGACAAATTGGGTAAGAACTGCCCATAATAGTTATCATTCCTAGAAATGATTTGAGCTCTGAGACATTCTTTGGTGCAGGTGCCTCTCTTCTGGCTCTCATTTTCTCCTTAACTGGGTGGAGGCCCTGTGAATCTACCCAGTGACCTAATTAGATTATCTCCCTTGCTTGGTACGTGCACGTCTCTTTTTGTAGATGCACTCCAGCTTGCAAGAAATGTTTTAAGACTTCTTCTAAGTTTGCCAAATATTAGTTTTCAGTGAATCCTGTCACCAATATATCATCTGAATAGACTACAACCTGTGGCAGTCCCTGCAGTAAGCTTTCCATTGTTCTCTGAAAGATGGTGCAAGTTCAGGAGACACCAAAAGGCAATCGTGTATATTGGTACAAACCTTTGTGGTATTATTGTGACAAATTCCTGGGAGGCATTATCAAACACTAGTTGTTGATAAGAATGACTCATGTCAAACTTTGTGTCCATTGTCCCTCCTGTCAGCTTGGCATACAGGTCTTAGATTTTTGGAATGGGGTGCCGTCTAGCTTAGCTACTTTATTAACTATTAGTTTGTGGTCATCGGATGCTTTGGCTAGTTTTAAGGACGTAGACAGTAGGTGCTGCTCATTCTGAGAACTGCACAGGTTGTCTTACACCCAGTTTCTTTAGTCTGTTCAGTTCAATGTCGAATATTTTTTGCAGGGCATATGGCACCAGTCTCGCCTTCATGAAGCGAGGGGTTGCTTCCGAATCTACATGAATCTTGGCCTCCAGGCTCTGAATTTTCCCCAGTTTGTCCCTGAAGATGGTGGCATACTTTCAAAGTAGCTCTGGTAGCCCAACTGCTCTCAACTGGAAAATTTCAGCCCATTCTAACTTAATCTCCTGAACCAATTTCACCCCAGGAGGCTTGGCCCTTCACCCGATACCACCATCAAGAGTAGCTTTGCCGATTGGCTTCCATAATGGACAGTTACTCTGCTATACTTTTTACTTGAATGTCTTTATCCATATATGTTTTTAGCTTGTTTCTTCTAAATTTAATTGATGTTCACCATTATTCAAGCATCTGAAGGTATGTTCCCCAATTAGTGTAGTGGAAGCTCCCGTGTCCACTTCCATTCAGGTTTGCCACTTACTTTCACTGTGACAAATATTGATTCTGTCTTTCCAACTTTCAGATTAAACAACAAGTAAATGTCTGAATTTGTTGTTTCAGGCTCTTTTATATTGTAGATTTCATTGGGTTTCTTCTTTTGTTTACAAGCCTGCTTAAATCTTTCCTTGCACTGCCTCATTATACGTCCATTTCTATGACAATAATAACATTTGATCTTTTTAAACCGCCAATCGGTAAAAGACTGCTTGTTTCCATCTCTATTAAAATTATTCTTTGTTTATGCTGCAAAATTTTTCTTTATTCTTCGGCTATCAGGGGCTGTTTCCCACTTCACGGGGAGTCTTTCACTTTCGCATCCTTCTCGGCTGGGGTTTCCTGCCTGATGTGGAGGATGGCGCCATGTTGCACACCCTGTATTGGTTTTGAATCTCTTACTGCGCTTTCCTGTCCAGTGCTCTCTCTTGTGCCTTCTTGAAATCCAAATTCACTTTGGACAATAATCTTGTCTGAATAGCATATTCTTTCACACCATACACTAAACGATCTCTGAGCATGTCGTTTAGACTCGTACCAAACTCACAATGTTCCGTTAGCTGCTTCAAATTTGCCACATAGCATGCAATTGTCTCACCCGGGGCTCTATTTTGCAAATTAAACCGAAACCTCTGCATCACGAATAAGGACTTGGGTTGAAAGTGACCTTTTACCAGGTCCACCAATTCATTGAAATTTTTCAAATCTGGAGCACTTGGTGCTGTCAAACTTCGAATCAGACTGTAGGTTTTGCTCCTACAAATACTCAAGAGGATCGCTCACCTCTTCTCTTCCCCATAATTTCATTCGCCTGAAAAAAGAACATGAGGCATTCTATGTAGTGAAACCAATCATTTGTGGCTGGTTCAAAAGGGTCAATTCTCCCAAATTGCAGTATTTTGAGAGAGGGGGTTACTTCTTTGATTCTAATGAAGCTCGCTACTTACAATCAGTCGACGAGGTACAGTGCCGATATCTTTCCAACTTGATTTCTCCTGTTCGATCCTGTTTTATCCTCATTGCCAGTTTGTTGTAAGGGTGGCCGAATTGCTACTATTAATAGAGTTGATCTGCGGACACTTCTTGGTTGGAAATATTAAGTTTATTTACAATACTCGGCAGCAATTACACGTGTGCTTTCAACTCCAACTCTATCTCTGTACTGATTGCTTGAGGTAGCCCATGCTACTCTTCTATTGGTTACTACAGATCACGTGATCTTCCTTACGAGTATTATTCTTAAGGATACATTACACATTAAATAAAAACATAATTACTAGTATCAAAACATTTTGCACTTACAGTATGTGTCCAAATGTTCCAGACTCCTCTGAAACTTTCCCAGTGGTCAAGAACTCTTCAAGGAAGTGTTTTTTTTTAATGGATTCTAAAAACTACAACAACACAAGAAAATGGTATGCAGGAGGAAATACAATTGTCTTGGGGTCCTGGCCTCAGAAGAGGTGGATTTTGTAAGTAAGGCCACGAGGGCTATATTTCAAAGCACTGAAGTCAATGCAACAGAAACCGGGCTTAGTGTAAAACTGTCTGCTGATTTGCTATTGTCCATTTCATGCTTTATCTGAAGACCAATTCATCTTAATGCCTTCTGAAGGAGTGGAAATTGTGGTGGATTTGCTGGGAGCTGGTTGTATTGAAAGAAAATTAAATGCAGCAAATCATAAACATAGCGGTAGAGGCCTGGTTTTCATCCACAAGGCAAAATTACTAAAACCATTATACTTCGTGTCTTACTTTAATTTGTTAAAAAAAAACTTTTCATTGGGTAATATCAACAAGAATTATAATGTTGGTATATTAAAAACATCTGCATCTCTTACCGTGTTCTACCAAGTTTAATAACAGATCCCCTTCCTTTGTAGCAATTAAATCGGCCACACTGGCTGGACTGTTCAGTTCTCACATGGTTTGTTATGTTTGAGTGATCTGAATGGTGGATCGTAGTAGTGTGTGGAGACTCACAGCCCTGGATGAGCCCTGACAACACTTCTGGAATCTAAAAACAAAGAGATCATGTAAACAGACACTTCTACCACAGTACTACTCAACTACATAGATCAGAAAGGTATCAAGTTGAATACGTGAAATGCTCAGAATTAGCAGATCTGAGTCAGGTGATAAAAATAACTTTTGGGATCATGGACTTGGGAGGAGGAAGAGGAGGAGGAGTGGAAAAATCTGGACATGGTTTCCACGCCTGATCGCTGTTCAAATGACTCTGTTCAAAGCACACAGATGGATATAGATAATGGAGTAAGGCAAAATCAGGGAGACAGTGAAGAAAGTGGTAACATCACTAGACTAGTAGTGCAGAGACCCAAGCTAATGCCCTGGGGACATGTGTTCAGGCAGCTGGTTGAATTTAAATTAGATTAATAAATTAAATTAATTATACTGAAATTGGAAGCTGTCCTTCAGGAAAGAAAATCTGCCATCATTACCTAGTCTGGCCTACCTATTTTTTATTCATTCATGAGCTGTGGGCATCGCTGGCTAGGCCAGCATTTATTTTCCATCCCTAATTGCCCGTGAGAAAGCGGTGGTGAACTGCCTTTTTGAACTGCAGCAATCCATGTGGTGTAGATACACCCATAGTGCTGTTCGGGAGGGAGTTCCAGGATTTTGACCCAGCGACAGTGAAGGAACGGTGATATATTTCCAAGTCAGGATGGTGAGTGACTTGGAGGGGAAATTCCAGCTGGTGGCGTTCCTATGTGTCTGCTGTCCTTGTTCTTCCAGATAGTAGGGGTCAAGGGTTTGGAAGGTGCTTTCTAAGGAGCCTTGGTGAGTTCCTGCAGTGCATCTTGTAGCTGGTACACACTCCTGCAACTCTGCATTGGTGGTGAAGAGAGTGAATGTTTGTGGATGGGGTGTCAATTAAGCGTGCTGCTTTATCCTGGATGGTGTCAAGCTTCTTGAGCATTGGAGCTGAACTCATCCAGGCAAATGGAGAGTATTCCATCATACTCCTGACTTGTGCCTTGGCGGACAGACTTTAGGGAGTCAGGAGATGAGTTACTCGCCACAGAATTCTGAGCTTCTGGCCTGCTCTTGTAGCCACAGTACTTAGTTCAGTTTCTGGTCAATGGTAACCCCAGGGATGTTGATAGTAGGGGATTTAACAATAGTAATTTCATTGAGTGTCAAGGGGCAATGGTTAGATTCTCTCTTAGTGGAGATGGTCATTGTCTGGCATTTATGTGGCATGAATGTTACTTCTCGTATGCTGGGTGGGCAAGCAGATAGAACTCCAACACATGTCCTATTCATGGTGATGAGGTTGTGGAAGGTGAGCCTCAAGGTCTTGTCGTCAAGAGCCATCTACTGCCCTTGACGCTGCATGTAGTGGCGCCTCCTTGCTATGGGAGCTAAGATCATGTGTTTCCTAAAGTGATGGATGCAGAATGTGTCCAAGGCGGCTGCTTTGGGCGAGGGGGTGTTGGGAGCAGGCGTACTATCTTTGTGTGACTGATCAGCGGTTGCGGGGAGAGGAGGCACTGGAGGCCTCTGTGGTTAGGATGTGGCGTGCATGTGCGGAGTCCATGTACAAATTGCCACAATGAATGTCTTCTCTGTTTTTCAGGAGAAGAATGCGCATAATCGGTCTGAGAGTTTGAAAACTGGAGGCGGTCAGGCCCAGCTCATGATATTAAGCCGCTTCAAAAAGGAGGCCCTGGAGCTTGAGAGGTGCCATGCGCTTAGGTCAAATGGTGTCGGTGAGGCTGGGGTGGAATGGCCAGGTATTTGAGGCAAACAGTGAGATCAGCTATGTCCTCCCAATATCCATAACATTGATGATTGTTTGATTTGTTATTGTTGCAACATTGCTCGGTCACAGAGTGATAGAGTCAGAGGTGTGGATCATAGACAAAGGTCCCTCAGCCCTTCGAAGATGTGTGCATCAAACATGTTCCTAAGTTGCCTTATCCCATTTCCCAGCACTATCCCCTTGGCCTTGTATGCCATGGCATTGCAACTGCATATCCAAATACTTATTACATATTAGGAGGGTTTCTGCTTCCACCATCCTTTCAGGCAGTGCGTTCCACATTCCCAACACACTCTGTGTGCAAAAGTTGTTCATCACATCCCCTGTCAGTGTCATGCCCCTTACCTTAAATCTATGCCACCTGGTTACTCATCCCTCCGCCAAGGGAAAAAGTTCCTTTCTGCCGACCCTATCTATGCCTCTCATAATGTTATAAACCTCAATAATGTCACCCCTCAATCTCCTCTGCTCCAGAGGAAATAACCCCAGTCCATGCTATGTCTCCTCATTAGTCAAACTCTCCAGCCCAGCCAGCATCCTGGTCAATGATCTCTGCATTCTCTCCACTCCATCACATCCCTCCCGTGAAGTGCATTTCACAACTGCACGCAGAACTATAGCTGTGGCCGAGGCTGCGTTTTCTGCACTTGGAACATGACCTCCCTGTTCCTATATTCTAGTCCTCGGCTAATAAAGGCAAGTATGTCTTTTACCTTCTTAAACACCTTATGTACCTGTCCCACTACCTTAACGGGCCTGTCAACATGCCCAGCAAGGTCCCTCTGATCCTCCTTACTTTCCACAGCCCTACCATTCCTCGTGTATTCCCGTGCCTTGTTTGTCCTGCCCAAGTGCATCACCTCACACTTATTTACATAACATTCCATTTGGCATTCCTTAGGCCATCTGACCAGCCCATCTATTTCTGCCTGTAATGTAAGGGTATCCTCCTCACTATTTGCCACCCCACCAATATTTGTGTCCATAGGTTCTGGAAGGTTGAGTACATAATGAGCCGGGGGAAACAGATGAGGTGTGTCACTGTGTGCACGCTAACTGATCCACTGTCCTTGTTGTTAATTTCAGCATCATCAGAGCATGGCCGCCAGGAGGAATTCCAGATGCCCCATCTCACGCCTGAGGGCCCTCAAGTGTCACCTGTGTCACACCATTTCTGCGAGGCAGGCACCAGCGCAGATACTAGCACCTCGGTGGGCATTGGAACATCGGCTAGTGTCCCAAGGCACAGTCGAGAGGATACATCACAATCACTAGAGGAGCTGGCAGAGACAGAGTGCAGATGGCGCCAGCAGTCAGAGAACTGCAGGAGACCAGGCACATGCTCAGTCGGTGCCTGATGATGTGCCTCTGCATTGTCCGCGACACAGCAGCTGCAGGAAATGCAGCCGTGTGTGCGGGAGCATCTGGGAGTGATACATGAGGCTGTGCTTCGCTTGGTATCCATGGTGGAGGAGTCCACATAGAGCATCACTGTTGCAATGAGCCTCATGGCAGAACGCCATGCTTCCTCCATGAAGAGAGGGGCGACTCTCGTGGAGAGGGGCCTCCAGGAGAACAGTCAGGTTCTCCTGGGGTTATGCACGGACCTGCAAGCCCTCACAGCGCCAGTGGCCACAACTGGCCATTGCCAATGTGGGAGATGGCGTAAGCTTCAAGCTTCCTAGCTCAGTACCCAACCATCCACAGTGAGCAGAGAGGTCTGGGGCAACCTCATGTCAGCGCAGCAGCTGCCTTTCTTATCTGCGGGCTCCTCTCACAGCACTCTGGATGAGGGCAACAGCTGCTCCGCCCCTCTCCCAGTGACCGCTTCATCGGGTGAGGCTGCGACGACTGGGGAGATACCAGCTGTGGAACTGGCAGAACCCTCCCAGGCGGGGCCAGCACAGGCTCCATGGGCCACAGGACGAACGCCAAGGTCAACGAGGCCAATAGGACAGCAGAGTTAACAGGCTGCCTCAGATGCCACTCTGAGCGATGGGGCGGCACCAAGACGTAGCACCCGGAAACATAAGCATAAGGCACCTCAGGCACACTACAGATTTCTTACTGGTGCTTTTGTGTTGGCTCTAGATTAGGGGCTTATTATTTGTTTCTACTTGAATAACATTTTGTTTCGACTTTGTGTGAACTTCTGATGGTGAAAATTAAAACCAGATGTGTTACCACAGCTGAGGGTGGCTCCTTTGTTCTGCATTTGTATGTTTTACATACATGTCATGAGTGTTTGAGTGGACATTGAAGTTTATGTCCAAATCCCTTAGTTGCAGCTGATGAAGTGGTAGATGTAGCATTTAAGTGCCGAGTATAGAAGCGCCAGGCAAGGCTGGTCCTGCTGATCCATTTGTGTGGAACTAGCTGAAGTTCGTTGGATTAAAGTCTGCCGGGTGTCCTTGCCTCCTTGGTGTAATCCCGGGTCAGCATTTAGCCCCTCATCATTCCCCTGTGCCTCCTCATCCTCAGAATCAATGCTGGACTCATCGTGTGCAGCCGCATCCACTGCATCAATGTCTTCGTCATCCACTGCGTCCCCCCTTTCCAGCGCAAGATCGTGGAGAGCGCAGCATGCAACCACTATCACCGAAACACAATCTGGGGGGTATTGGAGTGCGCCCCCTGAGCAGCCCAGGCATTGGAAGCGCATCTTGAGAGACCAATGGTTCTCTCCACCATAGCTCTTGTGGAGCCGTGACTCCTATTGTAGCGCTGCTCAGCTTCTGATATTGGATGGCGGAGAGGCGTCATGAGCCACCTTCTGAGGGGATAGCTCTGGTCACCCAGCAGCCACCCATCCAGCCTAGCCGGGGCACTGAAGGGCCCCGGCATCTGGGAGTGTCTGAGGATGTAGGCATCATGGGAGCTGCCTGGGTACCTGGTACAGACCTGTAGATTCTGCATCCTGTGATCACACACTATCTGCACGTTCATGGAGTGGAAGCCCTTCCTGTTGACAAAGGCACTGGGCACACCTGCTGGCGCCTTGATGGCCACATGTGTGCAGTCTATTGCATGCTGGATGTGGGGGAATCCAGCAATGGCTGCAAAGCCTCTGGCTCACTGTGTCTGGCTTGCCTGGTCCCAGCGGAAGTGGATGAAGGTCAATGCCCGTCTGAACAGAGCGTCTGTGACCTGCTTGACACAAGTGTGGACAGCTGATTGGGAGACAGTGCAAAGATCATCCACTGATCCCTGGAAGGTACCTGAGGCATAGAAGTTGAGGGCAACTGTGACCTTCAGAGTCACTGGCATGGGTTGTCCGCCTGCACAGTTAGGAGATATCTCAGGGCCAATCATCTGACAGATGTCGTTGACTGTCTCCCTTGACAGTCGGAGCCTCCTTCGGCATTGCACCTCACACATACTGAGGCAGCTGCTTCGCCACCTGTATACCCTGGCAGCAGGATAGTGGTGTCTTCTGCTGCCCCTTCCACCTTAGACTATCTCTTGGCCCTGCACCCCTTGTGCCTGTGCCTGCACTCCCAAAGGTGGTTCCCCTGGAGGCTGATTGTGCACTCCTAGCCTCCTCCACATTCTAGCCCTCCCTTCCTCCTCAGAGGAGCTGCCTCCAGTGGACATGTCAGAACCCATACCCAGGCTAAAGGGAGGCCTCCAAAAAGCTGCAGGCCCGATAAAGGTTACTGACTGCAGAGTCCTGACCCGAAGGTTCAAAGTACACAGAAAGCTGCTGGAATTCTGAACTGCTACAGTTCATACAGGCAAGTTTAAAACACTTTCTGCAATAAATACTCACAGACCAGATTGACAACCCCACTGAGCCCTCTTATCCCACCTGTGGATGAGTTGCACTAAAAATTCTCTTACCCGCCTGCCTGTTGTGCCCTGTGCCGAGCCGAAGATTGCATGGGCGCCTAAAAATCGCTGTTGATTGATGATTTAAGGGCCTTAACTAGCCTGTTAATTAATGGTGGGCACGTGTTGAACTTCATCATGCGCCTGCCCAGTGAAATATCACGATGGTGCATGGTGACATCAGGACGTTCGCCCAACAACACCGCACGTCATTTTACGCACTGACGTGCGGGGCCTGCCCCCCACATGTCAAGCAGAAAATTCTACCCAATGTTTTAGCATCTGTCTTAATTCAGTCATAATCATGATTCCACTATTTGAAAATTTAAGTTAAAAGTGAAGGATAAAGTGCTTTTAACTTCCTAGTTTCTTCCTTGTGGAAATATTTCAATGCAATTGAATACCTACCTTGCTTGCTGATCGTACTATTGGTGAAACCTGGGATTCCCCAGATGAGGCGCTAGATTTAAACTGCTGTCAGGAAAAGAGAAATCCATGCCACAGAGATCATTAGATCTTTGTGGGAGTTTTCTTCGAGGTAAGTAGCAAGTTGCTTCACCACTGATTGCAAAATCTGAGCCAGTGAGTTATGTGAGGAGTACATATGAACATCTGAATTAGGATCAGCAGTAGGCCATTTGGCCCTTGGAGCCTGCTCCACTATTCAATGAGATCATACCTGATCCAATTGTGGCCACTTTTCCGTCTACTCCCAATACCCTTTGACTCCCTTGTTGGTCAAAATCTATCTCCCTCTACCTTAAAAATATTCAAAAAGAGAGTTCCACAGACTCACATCCCTCAGAGTGAAAAAATGTCTTCTCATCTCAGTCTTAAACGGGAGGCTCCTTTTTATTAAACTATGTCCCCTAGTTTTAGTATTTCTCACAAGGGGAAACATCCTTTCAGCATCCACTCTGTCAAGCCCTCTCAGGATCTTACATGTTTCAATAAGATCCTGTCATTCTTCTAAACTCCAATGGACACAAGCCCAACCTTTCCTCATAAGATAACCCTTTCATCTTAAGAATCAGTCGAATGAACCTTCTCTGAACTGCTTCTAACACAATTAGTCCTTTCTTAAATAAGGCTTAAACTATAACAGGACTCCAGGTTTGGTCTCACCAATGCCTTGTACAACTGTAGAAAAACATCCCTATTTTTATATTCCATTCCGTTTGCAATAAATTACAACATTCTATTTGCTTTCCTAATCACTTGCTGTCTCTACATTCTAACTTTTTGTGATTCATGTGCCAGGGCACCCAGATCCCTCTGTACCTCAGAGTTCTGCAATCACTCTCCACTGAAATAATAGGCTGCTTTTCTATTCTTTCTACCAAAGAGGATAAGTTCACATTTTCCCATATTATACTCCGCCTGCCAAGTGCTTTCCCACTTGCTTAACCTGTCCATATCTCTTTGCTGACCCCTTATGTCCTCTTCACAACTTAATTTCCTAGCTTTGTGATATCAACACATTTAGCAATTATGCATTTGATCCCTTCATCCAAATCATTTATATAGGGTGTAAATAGTTGAGGCCCCAGCATTGAGTCGGGAAATTAGGATTTGTGGAAGACAGAGATTCCGGTTGTGACCATTGCAAACAATTTTTTATGCGTTTCTGTTTACAGGGTATTTTACTAGCATTTTTGCGATGTTTTAATTTAGGACAGACCTGTTTGGGTGGTATTCTGCGGCTTGTATAGAAGCCATTAGCAGACAGTAGAAGAGATTTGAAATTAATAACGGGATGAAACCACTTACGTTACAGGAGGAATTATTGGTGATTTGGATTTTTCGGAGTGATGGTGCACCAATCAAATGGCATTTTCCTTGGACTGGACCAGCCTACAGGTTGTAATTGAAACTGTAATTAGCACTTGAATTACCTTCAAGAAACAATGTTTAGCACAATAAATGACAGAAATCATCTTATAAACCAACACAGCATCACTTCTGTATGATATAATTGCACTAAAAAATGTTTCATTTGGAGAAGCTTGGAATATGGTTCTGTGGTACTTTGAAGCTGAGTTGACTATTTTAACCATAGGAGAAGAATCATAGACAAGTCTTCCTCTATTCATACTCAACATTCATTCATTCATACAAACAAACTTTCTTGCACGAAAATCAGGAGAAGGAAACCAAACTTATTTTAAAATTTCTTTGTACTGAGATTCTGAGGCTGTTTGTATCTCCAAGTTTTAACATTAAAATGCAGTCATATGTTCACTTGCAGTCAAATACATTGCAGTAGTTATGCAATTAGCAGTTGGGTTATAGTTAAGAAGATAGTACTTCATAGAGTTTTAATGTATTTATTTTAGTCACTTCAAAATCCTAAACTAACCCAACTTGAAATGAAGAGAGTAAACAATAAATGTACAATGAAACACCTTGCTGTGTAACAGGGAACATACTCTACCACGGGAAACTGTTTACTCTGAAAAGCTGAAGTTAATTTAATTAGATGCTGTTAATTATTGGTACAAGTTACCTGCCTTTTTGTTTGGCCTAAATAGCCAAGTGGTTACGGTACTGGGCTTGTAACCCCAAGATCAAGAGTTCAAATCTCACCATGGCAAACTTTGAAACAATGTAACTTCATCTGAATACGAACAGATGGAAACGTGTTTGTACTCGAAAGAGTTACCTGACTTTTTGCTGCAGCGTTGTTGTACCATGTGTCCCAATACAGGCCATGTAACAAAACACCAAAACTCCAGTTCCACCAATCATCAGCTGTTTTCACATTTATGAAAGGACTTTTCTCATTCCTAAATATGAAAACAAAACAATCTCAAATACAAGGTAAATTATTGCCTTTGAGAATTACAATTTCTCAGAGTATATTCTATTTTTTCCCTAATTGTAAACAAATAGTCAAAGTTCTATATCATTGATGGTGCAGAAACGTGGTGAGTGGCGAGTGGTCGATCTCCCGACTGCCCAGCCTTCCCCCCACCACCAATGCACAAGTGAGGAGAATGATGGAATATTCTTCACTTGCCTAAGTTGCATGAGTGCAACTTAAAAACATCCATGAAGTTCCACCCTACCCAGGACATAGCATTCCATTTGATTGGCATGTCATCCCCTGGCTTAAACATCTATTCCACCTGCCATTATGGTATCAAAAAACATCGTGCACAACCTACAAGATGCAGCATCTTGCCTTAGCTTCTTCAGCAGCACCCCCTAAATTCATAAGCTACAGTACCTCAAAGAGCTAGACCAACAGGTGGATAGGAACGCCATCATCTCAAAGCTTTTGTCCAAGTCACACACCATCCTTACTTGGGCACATCTCACTGTACCTGCATTACCAGTGGGTCAAAATCCAGAAACTCCATCCCTAACAGCACTGTGGGAACATCTCTGCCATGCAAACAGAAATGGCTTAAGAAGATGGCTTGCCACCTTCTCCAGGACAACAAGGGATGGGAAATAAATAGACATGTACCAGCGATGTACGCATATCAACATATTTCCAAACCAAAGGTTCAGCACAGTCTTTTCAATAACAGGAGCTTTCAAGAAATTTAACAATATGTTTTTCAGAAGCAAATTTCTTTTTTGAAGAGCATCATTCAAAATTTTTAAACCAACACAATGAAAAAGGTTACAGAAAATTCAAAATCTAACATAAATATATTTCAGTTTGTTTACCAACGCAAGCAAAAATAGGTGAATTGAGTTATTTATCTCATCACTGATGTGGATCTTGCCATATGCAAAGTGTCTGCATATTTTCCTACCCAATAACATTCACTATAATGCCAACTAATTCATTGTATATGAAGCTAATTCAGAAATACCTACATGTGAGAGATGTGATGAGATAATATATAAATGCAAGTCCTTCTTTTTCACTGCATCTCTATAAGCCTTCTGATGACCAAAATTACATTTGCATTTGTAGCACTATAGACAGTGCGGAGCAGAAAATAGTTTTCATAATGCCGCCATGTACAATCAGCGATTCCCCAGGGGCAGGCAGCACTGTCTGTCATTGGGGAATCAAGGCATTTCTGTGCATCTCCACAATTTTCTCCCAGTGAGTCAAATAGGCAGCTCCCAGAAACATGTCCTGAATCAATGCATCTATCTACATAGAAGACAATTCTTGTGTGAATGAAGATGGACTGATAACCATTTGGGTGCCATTAAAACAGTGCTGTGCTTTTGGTACTGGCCTCTTACTGTGAAAACTTGTGAAACTGTATTGAATAAATGTGAAAGGAAAACAAAAATGCTGCATACGCTCAGCAGGCTAGGCAGCATCTGTGGAGAGAAACAGAGTTGACATTTCAGAGATAAAAACAAAAAAACTGCGGATGCTGGAAATCCAAAACAAAAACAAAAACAGAATTACCTGGAAAAACTCAGCAGGTCTGGCAGCATCGGCGGAGAAGAAAAGAGTTGACGTTTCGAGTCCTCATGACCCTTCGACAGAACTTGAGTTCGAGTCCAAGAAAGAGTTGAAATATAAGCTGGTTTAAGGTGTGTGTGTGTGTGTGTGTGTGTGTGTGTGTGTGGGGGGGGGGGTGGGGGGGGCGGACGGAGAGAGAGAGAGAGAGGTGGAGTGGGGGTGTGGTTGTAGGGACAAACAAGCAGTGATAGAAGCAGATCATCAAAAGATGTCAACAACAATAGTGCAAAAGAACACATAGATGTTAAAGTTAAAGTTGGTGATATTATCTAAACGAATGTGCTAATTAAGAATGGATGGTAGGGCACTCAAGGTATAGCTCTAGTGGGGGTGGGGAGAGCATAAAAGATGTTTTTTTTAATCATGGAAATAGGTGGGAAAAGGAAAATCTATATAATTTATTGGAAAAAAAAGAAAAGGAAGGGGGAAACAGAAAGGGGGTGGGGATGGGGGAGGGAGCTCACGACCTAAAGTTGTTGAATTCAATATTCAGTCCGGATGGCTGTAAAGTGCCTAAACGCTGAACAATTTCTCCTTCAACTCCTCTCACTTCCGCCAAATAAAAGGTGTGGCTATGGGTACCCGCATGGGTCCCAGCTATGCCTGTCTCTTTATGGGGTATGTGGAACATTCCTTGTTCCAGTCCTACTCCGGCCCCCTTCCACAACTCTTTCTCCGGTACATCGATGATTACTTCGGTGCCGCTTCATGCTCTCGTCGGGACTTGGAAAAATTTATTAATTTTGCTTCCAATCTCCACCCCTCCATCATTTTCACGTGGTCCATCTCTGACACTTCCCTTCCCTTCCTTGACCTCTCTGTCTCAATCTCTGGTGATAGACTGTCCACCAATATCCATTACAAACCCACCGACTCCCACAGCTATCTCGACTACAGCTCCTCACACCCCGCTTCCTGTAAGGACTCCATCCCATTCTCTCAGTTCCTTCGCCTCCGTCGCATCTGTTCCGATGATGCTACCTTCAAACCAGTTCCTCTGACATGTCCTCCTTCTTCCTTAACCGAGGTTTTCCACCCACGGTCGTTGACAGGGCCCTCAACCGTGTCCGGCCCATCTCCCGTGCATCCGCCCTTACGCCTTTTCCTCCCTCCCAGAAACATGATAGGGTCCCCCTTGTGCTCACTTATCACCCCACCAGCCTCCGCATTCAAAGGATCATCCTCCGCCATTTCCGCCAACTCCAGCATGATGCCACCACCAAACACATCTTCCCTTCACCCCCCCCTATCGGCATTCTGTAGGGATTGCTCCATCCGGGACACCCTGGTCCACTCCTCCATCACCCCCTACTCCTCAACCCCCTCCTATGGCACCACCCCATGCCCACGCAAAAGATGCAACACCTGCCCCTTCACTTCCTCTCTCCTCACCGTCCAAGGACCCAAACAATCCTTTCAAGTGAAGCAGCATTTCACTTGCATTTCCCCCAACTTAGTCTACTGCATTCGTTGCTCCCAATGTGGTCTCCTCTACATTGGAGAGACCAAACGTAAACTGGGTGACCGCTTTGCAGAACACCTGTGGTCTGTCCGCAAGAATGACCCAAACCTCCCTGTCGCTTGCCATTTTAACACTCCACCCTGCTCTCTTGCCCACATGTCTGTCCTTGGCTTGTTGCATTGTTCCAGTGAAGCCCAACGCAAACTGGAGGAACAACACCTCATCTTCCGACTAGGTACTTCACAGCCTTCCAGACTGAATATTGAATTCAACAACTTTAGGTCGTGAGCTCCCTCCCCCATCCCCACCCCCTTTCTGTTTCCCCCTTCCTTTTCTTTTTTTCCAATAAATTATATAGATTTTCCTTTTCCCACCTATTTCCATGATAAAAAAAACATCTTTTATGCTCTCCCCACCCCCACTAGAGCTATATCTTGAGTGCCCTACCATCCATTCTTAATTAGAACATTCGTTTAGATAATATCACCAACTTTAACACCTATGTGTTCTTTTGCACTATTGTTGCTGACATCTTTTGATGATCTGCTTCTATCACTGCTTGTTTGTCCCTACAACCACACCCCCACTCCACCTCTCTCTCTCTCTCTCTCCGTCCGCCCCCCCCCCCCACCACCCCCCCCACACACACACACACACACACACACACACACACACACACACACACACACACACACACACACACACACACACACACACACACACACACACCTTAAACCAGCTTATATTTCAACTCTTTCTTGGACTCGAACTCAAGTTCTGTCGAAGGGTCATGAGGACTCGAAACGTCAACTCTTTTCTTCTCCGCCGATGCTGCCAGACCTGCTGAGTTTCTCCAGGTAATTCTGTTTTTGTTTTTGTTTAACATTTCAGGTCAAGATTACCATTCATCAGAAATGTGTTGATCTGTGAGCTAGCACTAAAATTACAATGAATGCTGCCAGATTGTTAGAAAAAAACCAAATCGTTCTGGTTATCCCTTTTCCTTATGAAAAGGTCATTGACCTGAAACAGTAACTTTGCTTCTCTCTACACAGACACTGCCTGACTGCTGAGCATTTCCTGTATTTACTGTTTTTATTTCAGATTTCCAGTTTCCACAGTATTTTGCTTTGGTTTAAGTCAAAAATATTCTAATTTGTAGGCTTATTTTCACTTAACTGGTCATGAGTAACAACCACAAATACACACTGGATTGCCATACCTAATAAACTCTGCTCGAATGGCTTGGTTGAGGTAATATTCGTCTTTGGAAAATTTGCCAAACGTAATCAACAGCAGCAGAATCAGCATGACAATGTAGAGCACAAATTCTCTGCAGTGGGCAAAATCATGAACCTTAGCATTACATAAAGGAAGAAAAAGACAATCTGATAGGGAAAAATAAACAGTAATTATAGAAAGTTAAGCAATGAGATTTTCATAAATAGGACAACTTTTTAAAAAAATGATGAAATACTGTAATGTCTGTTGAATTAGGCTCTCTTTTCTCATACGGTCTTTGGCTTCTTTAAGTTGCACAACTGTTGGTGGTCGAGCTAATCTTAAATAGCGAGCCCTTTGACGAGCAGCAACAATCTGCTTGGCAGAAATAAAGAAACAATTATTAAATGATAAAGAGTGTTGAAGTTAATTTCGGATTTAAAATAATTCATATTTACTTCAGCATTTTACACAGAAACATATCCCCATTTCCACATGCAATAAAGCACCAAGGGCTAAAAGTTAGTTCACTCCCATTTTCAGGTTTGTGATTCGTGATCTGCATGCATCAGATGCTGTTGAGGCAGGCAGCATGCCAATTTGGTGCTTCTTTTTCATTTCCATGATTGCAGTCTTGATTGCAGTCTTCAGTCAGGTGGATCCCACGCTGCTGCCTAGGGAACTGCTGCCACTCAGTAGGGAACCTAGCATTGTGAGAGCCTGGCATGCAGTGCAGCTGGCTTCCTACTCTTAAATATGGCCTGAATTCATAAAGAGGAACTACACGGATTGAAAGGAGTTGCTGCTCGCTGCCAATGCTGCAACTGACTTCGAATAGGAACAGGAGATCGAGTACCAGGGCAGAGAGAGGGCTCCCAGGTTCACATATGCAGCTTTAGTCGTGGCAGTTGACAAGAGCAGAGAAGCAATGTTTCCAGGGGGTGTCAGAGAAGGAATGCCCTCCTGAGAAAATGGGAGCAGGTAACGAAGGAAGTCAACTCCCAGAGTTCATCTTCTTTGGGTAACCCATTTCTCCATATTTATTTTATTTAGTGAGTAGGCAAAAATTTGGGAGATGGGACACAATGTGGAGAAATATGAGGTTATCTACTTTGGTAGGCACAACAGAAATACAGAACATTCCTTAAATGGTGAGAGGGGAAAGTGAAGTGAAACTTCAAAACGACTTTGGTGTCCTTGTTCATGAGTTACTGAAAGCTAAAAGGCAGGTACAGCAAGCAATTAGGAAGGCAAATGGCACGTTGGCCTTTATTACAAGAAAATTTGAGTATAGGAGTAAAGCTGTCTTAACTGCAATTATATAGAACCCATGTGAGACCGCACCTTGAGTATTGTGTGCAACTTTAGTCTCCTTACCTAAGGAAAGATATCTTGCCATAGAGGGATGCAAAAAACATTCAGTAAATTAATTGCTGGGGTGGAGGGATTGTTCTATGAGCAAAGATTAAATATACTGGGCTTTATTTTCTGGAATTTAGAAGAATGAGAGGTGATCTCATTCAAACATACAAAATTCTTACAGGGCTCGACAGGGTAGATGCAGGACACATATTTCCCCTGGCTGGTGAGTCTAGAACCAGTGCAGTCTCAGAATAAAGGGAAGGCCATTTAGGACTGAGATGAGGAGGAATTTCTTCATTCAGAGGATGGCAAATCTTTGGAATTCTCTGCCCCAAAGAGCCGAGGAGGCTCAGTTGTTGAGTAAATGTAAGACTGAGATTGATAGATTTCCACATATTAAAAAACATCAAGTGATATGGGGACAGTGCAAGAAAATAGTGTTGAAGTAGAAGATTAGCCATGATCTCACTGAATTGCAGAGCAGGCTTGAAGGCCTGAATGACCTAATCCTGCTCCTACTTCTTACATTCTTATGTTCCTAAAGTGTTCTCAACTTTAGGGTGCTTCACTGCAGTACTAGTTTCCAATACACCTAAACTAAACACGGGTCTTATCCGAGTGCACAGCCAATTCAACTGACCAATGAAGCTTCACAAATGCTCTGTTTCTTCTTTAGATGTGGCATCATCTTTCTGTGATGACCTAGCATGATTCACCAGGATAGAAGTAATGCTCTCTAAATAGGATTGCTGATTCAAAGCTACTTCAGACCTATTCTGCCTAATGTTAAATCAATATATTTAAAAGCGCAAAGCCTTACTTCCAATCTTAAATTCCACTTCAATTTTATTAATAACAGGGTTCTTAAATCTACAGGACTACCCCATAAGAAATCATCAACACGCATCATGAAAATGCCTGAAAGTTTCCTTTTTGATACCAATAAAACATTGCAGGATCCGCTTTTAGTTGAAAACAGCCTACTTTCAGCAAAACAAATCTCACAAAAATACCATAGCCTTGAGGCATCATTCAGGCCATAAAAACAGCTGGCTAGTTTCCATAATTTCCCTTCTGCATCATTTGTTTCTTTGGGCTGTTGTAAAAACAGTTCTCTATGTAATTTTACACCCTGCAGAAATGTAGCTTTTATGTCTACTGATCTACATTCCCACGAATATATGGCCAAAAAAGCTAACAAGACTTTCAGGATTACTTCTCCCGCTATGGGAAGTTCACTGTAATGCCTGTATTGCTCAGTAGCTCTTCAAAACCCCGAGCAATATCCTCGCTTTAGCTTTATAAGTCCCGTCTTCAAGACCTTTTCTGTGCAAACCACTTATACGACAAGGATGGCTGACACCTTTCTGGTGCTTCAGAATAAATTCTAAATTCCTACCAACTATCTAATTCCTGTTGTTTTGCCACTTTTATTCGTTCACCCTCTGGTTTATTGGCACTTATCAACACTTCATGGTCATAAGGACTTTTGCTCTAATCCTACCTCAAGTCTGTTCTGTAGCCCTCATTTCATTGTGTAATGTATTCAAGTTGGGGCCTCTACTTGCACTTCGATGCCTTTTAGGACAACCACTGTAAAATATCTCTCTCACATGGTCTGGGACTCTTTCTTCAGTATGTGATCATTTTCTAACACAAGAGTAACTCTCAGATGTTAATCTGATTCACACCAGTTGGTGAAGTTAAAACTAAGACACAGGTGCTTTCTTTACTGGAGACAGTTTATTGAATTAGTTTACAATCAAGACTACTCCAACACCCCTAGTGCCCGAGCTATCCTCATTTAAAGGTATACAAATACCCATCACCTGTTTAACAATGCAATTGTCATAAAACCTTACAATGTTAAGGTTTAATGGCAATTACAATGTAATTAATAAGACATTGACATCTGACCCATTATTAGAACTTGCACGGTGCTTTCTTACTTTCCATTCCTTAGTAGCCCGCCCCCTGCACCCGCTCCCACAGTTACACCCCGATGGGGGGAAAATGTTATTCCATATCTCCAGAATTAAACTATATCTCAAATTGTCTTAAACGATGCCTTAGAGGTCTCTGAATTTTTTCAGACACCTCAGCCTTGATGAAAGCCCTTCTCCCTGCATGTAAAGCATTCAAATGTGCAGAAAAAATTGAACTAATCATAGTCCCCTCTAGGGCCGGTGGACCATTGCCCACCACAGAAGGTACTTTGGGATTCCTCTCAGACCCATTGATAAAGACTATACCCTCCAAACATCTGAAGCAAATTCTTTGCCTGAACTGCCCATGCCAGTGGGTTTGTTAGCAGATCAAACAAAATGCAAGTTAAGCTTTTATGCAGCTTTTCATCTATCACCTTGTTATTCCTTCACAAAGTCTGAAAGTACTCTCAGCTGTAGTATTCACGACTACTATATTCATATTTTCACATTTGTCTCTAAATTCAATATTAGTAAAGTCCCGTCTATATCAGTCAGAAATTTAGCTGGTGCCCTAAGTCCAATCCCCATCCATTTCTCCATTACTTTATCTAATCACCCTTTATTTTATACATTCATGGGATGTGGGTGTCGCTGGCTAGACCAGCATTTATTGCCCATCCCTAGGTGAGCTGCCTTCTTGAATTGCTGCAGCCCATATCGTGTGGGTACACCCACCGTTCTGTTGGGAAAGGAGTTCCAGGATTTTAACCCAGCGGCAGTGAAGGAATGGCGATATATTTCCAAGTCAGGATGGTGAATGCCATCTATTACTGCACAAAGACTAAACATGGTTGCCATGTTTAGGAAATTAAAATATTTCTGTCTTTTCCTCATACCTTTAGATCGGGATGGGGAACATTTCTTTTATCAAGGACCACTCAAACATTGACAAAAATCAGTTGCTGGCCACACATAAAAATCAACTTAATTTATTTTTCTTAAAAGAGAGAATACAGAAATGTTCAACCCACCCGCTGCTTCAATGCAATGACTGAGTTTGCTCCACCCTAATGAGTAGCACAGCTTGTGTGTCTCAATTATAGCACTCCTGAAATGCAACTCAACTTTTTGCTTGCTTTCCTTTCCCATTCTCTCTCTCTCTCTCCTTTCCCACTTTGTCTGCGTCTCTCTTTCTCTCCTTTTCCACTGTCTGCTTCTCTCTCTCATGTCCCATTCTATCTCCCTCCCCCTCTGTCTCCCCACCCACTCCGCTCTTTTCCTACTCTGTTTCAGCCCCAAAATAGCCCAGGGCAGTGACTAAACAAACCGAGGCTCTGGCCAACTCCTAGCCTGAGGCTGCACCTGGGCCTGGAACCTGGGCCTTTGTCTCAGTATGCAGGGCTGAGCCCCTGTCCTCGGACACCAAAGGAGCTGGATGTCCTGCTCCCTTTCTTCCCTGGTAGGGATTACTCATGTCACCACCCGATCAGCAAGCAGAAGTTTCCCATCCCTGCCCTGCGTTCCTGATCTTGGAACTCGGGCCTTGCTCTCTCCCCACAGCCTGAGCCTCTGTTGACTGCAGCTGAGGTGCAGGCATCAGAACATGGTGGTGGCTGGCTCACAGGGCAGCATGTGGGCTGGATTTTGAAATCTCCCCGTGGGCTGAATGAAAAGATGCAACGGGCCAGATCCCGGCCCCGGGTCGGTGTTCCCCGCCCTTGCTTTAGATCCGTGACAAATATCTCAGTGAAGTCACATTCCGATGGAAAGCTTACAATAGGACATGGTGATGTCCTCCGATACCTTTTACGTATTTCACATTTGCACTGATCTCTTCAATGAGCCATGTAAATCCCTCATCAACCACACCTGCATCTTTTAGCAGAATTTTAAATTTTTGACAAGAATGGTGAGCAAATAGTCTGTTCAGCTTTAAGACAATTTGCTTTCTTTCTCTCTGATTCTTATCACCTAATATTTCTATCACATTCTGATTAGAAACATCAGGCTTTGTTAAGGGGATACAGTTCTTCATGCCCAGTTTCATTTGTGCCATAAAAGCAAAATACAGCGGATGCTAGAAATCTGAAACAAAAACAGAAAATGCTGGAAAAACTCAGCAGGTCGAACGGCGCCTGTGGAGAGATAAAAGAGTTAACATTTCGAGTCCGTTTTCACTCTTCTTCAGAGGTAAAGAGAAGTAAAAATGCAATGAAATTTATTCTGTTTAAAGGGGGTGGGACAGATGAAGCTGGATAGAAGGCCAGCGATAGGTGGGGGCAAAGATTGCCAAAGATGTCATGAACAAAAGGACAAAGGGGTGTTAATGGTAGTGGTACTGGCTAAAGGAGAAGTTGATGGTGGCATTAAGGTTAGAAAGCAGAATGTGATAATAGCAGGACATGGGGAAGCACTCTGGAAAGAGTAACATGAATAAGTGACAGATGGCCCTTGTGGGGGTGGGGTGGGGGGAGGGAACGGTAGTGGGAAAAAGATTGAAAATGGGATTTAAAAAGTGGGGATAAAACGATGAATAAAAATGAAAATAAATAAAAATAAGTGGATAAAAAATAATTAAAAATGAAAATGAATATTGAAGAAAGGGGATAAAAAAGGGTTGAGGATGAGGAGAGAGTTCATGATCTGAAGTTGCTGAATTCAATGTTAAGTCCTGAAGGCTGTAAAGTGCCTAATTGGAAGATGAAGTGCTGTTCCTCCAATTTGCATTGAGCTTCACTGGAACATTGCAGCAGGTCAAGGACGGACATGTGGGCATGACAGCAGGGTGGAGTGTTGAAATGGCAAGCAACAGGAAGGTCTGGGTCATGCTTGCGGACGGACAGAAGGTGTTCTGCAAAGTGGTCACCCAGTCTGTGTCTGGTCTCTCCAATATAGAGGAGGCAGCATTGGGAGCAGCCAATGCAGCAGACTAAATTGAAGGAGGTGAAAGTAAAGCGCTGCTTCACCTGAAAGGAGTGTTTGGGCCCTAGGACGGTGAGTAGGTAAAGGGACAGGTGTTGCACCTTCTGCAATTGCATGGCAAGGTGCCGTGGGAGGGGTATAAGACATTGGGAGTGATGGAGGGGTGGACCAGGGTGTCCCGGAGGGAATGGTCCCTATGGAATGCCGACAGGGGGTGGTGAAAGGAAGATGTGTTTGGTGGTGGCATCATGCTGGAGTCGGTGGAAACAGCGGAGGATGATCTTTTGAATGCGGAGGCTGATGGGGTGAAAAGTAAGGACAAGGAGGACCCTATCATGGTTCTGTGAGGGGGAGGAAGCTGTGAGGGCAGAGGTGCAGGAAATGGGTTGGACACAGTTGAGGGCCCTGTCAACCACAGTGGGCAGGAAATCCCTTGTCACTTGTTCATGTTTTTTTCCCCACAGTGCTTACCCTTATCCTGCTATTATCACATTCTGCTTTCTGACCTTAATGGCACCATCAGCACCTCCTTTAGTCAGTACCATTAGCATTAACACCCCTTTGCCTTTTTGTTCATGACATCTTTGCCAATCTCTCCTTTGTCCTACTTATCTCTGGCCTTCTATCCAGCTTCACCTGCTCCACCCCCTTTAAACAGTATAAATTTCATCATATTTTCCTTCTCTTTAGCTCTGAAGAAGTCATATAGGCTCGAAACATTAATTCTGTTTTTTCTCTCCACTGATGCTGTTGGACATGCTGAGTTTTTCCAGAATTTTCTGTTTTTGTTTCATTTGTGCTATGTTCATGAAAAGCTTAACAGCAAGAGTATCTCACTAGAAATGACATTAATACTAATAAAGTGGCTTACTGCAGCTATTTTGTATAGAATCACTGCTCTTTTTAGCAACCTCATTCCTGACCCTGAAATGAGAAGAACTTTCATACTCCCTGACCTTCCATCAATCCTCCCTACTGGGTAAATCTAGATATTATTTTAGCCAATTTGTTCCACCAATTGTCAAGGTGTAACCACTACCTAACACCACAAAATTAAATTAATCCACGACTAATATACTCATAACTGGGCTAAAACTTTTTGTAACTTGTACAATTCCTTCAGACTGTTCATTATCATCATCTTCAACCTCTAAGTTCTGTGTAAGTGTCACTTTGAGAATCTGATAGTTCCACTTTGTGCAGTTCATCACAAAATGATATTTTAAGTCACCTCTGATATGCCTTTTATCTGTTCCCTTGGCATTCCTGGGGTCTATTCACCTACTATTGCTGCTCCAATCCTGTTGTCTGCTCTGGTATCCAGATCTGCTAAAAGTACTTTCATCCTCATTCTTTTGTTTGTAACTCTTCCTTTATACTGGCCCCATGTGTCCAGTATCTGGATGATTTCGAAATGCCACAATCATTGAGTCCTTCATCCTTTCTAACACTGCGGAATGTCCCATTTGTTCCATCAAGGCTGTAAGTAACAGCTGCTTCCCCAGGAATGTTTTCAATGCAGCAGAAATCTGACCCACAAGGGACTCTCTTTCTGGGAGCCCCTGTTAACCAGGAGCCTATCCATATGCAACACCTCAGCACAATCCAGTAATTCAAATGCGAGTGCTGAATCTCGAAATCGAACTTTAGTAATCTTTTATACAGTCTGTTGAAGTATATGATACATTCCTCCATGGAATGACAGTCTATCTTTTGAAATCTATCAAAGTCTGACCATGGCTCCTAGGCATCTAATTAATCATCTTTCTTGTAAATTTCATCCAGGAAACTTAATGGAAGATCTGAGCCTTCCTCAGTATCCAACTAACAGACATCCAGCTCACAAAGTACTTTGTTTCTGATCTTACTTTTTGTTAGGAAGTGACAATGCCAAGGCCATACCTTGTTTGCTCTTTGGTAGGAACATAACCTATACCACATAACGCCTTTGGATATTTTTCACCTGGAAAAATGAATGTACGAATTGAAATATTTGTGCAGTACCGTGCATTCCTTGCTGAAATAACTTACAAATTAAATCAATAAACATAAAATAAATATTGCATAAAACCCACCAGTCTCTCTTTTTTTCTTAGGCAGCTGCTCGGGTTCAGGGATGACTTGCTTCCACTCTGGTTCAATGGGTTCTGAGATGACTGATAAATCCAATGCACAATCTGCACTGACACATGCGGGCAGGTGTTGCTTGGGGTTCATTTAGATGAGTTGTTTGAAGGTTTTTGCACTCTCTCCGCTGCCTTGACTTCGCTTCTGCATGTTACCAATGAATCATCTGTGCTTGGTGCCTTCTCGAAAAAATCTTCTCCCATTCTGATCAGATGCCCTGTATTTTTCACCCAAACAAGCTCTGAGGCAAGGAAAGCATTTTTGCCTGTGTACAGCAGCAAATACCTTCTCTTTCAAAGACTTTAAAACTGTCTCTCTGTCTCAGCCGATGTAAAGCTCCACTGCAGGCACGCCTGGGGCTCCATAATTAAAATCAACTCGCAGAATCAAGGAATGGGCCTTTTCTTCATAGAAATGAGCAGCTCAGGGTTCAACTTCTTCCATGAAAAAGAAACTTGTTTATTTTGATATTCTCTTGAGAACTTTACTTCAGGGTTTTTAAAATAAATCACAGTTCCCTCGAGTCCAGATGAACACTTCAGTCTGCACTTGCTTCAGAACGGCACCGATTGGGTCACGGGATCCAATGTCACATTGACATGAAACTATGTGAAGCAATGCATCAACGATATGCAGCAATGACTGCAAGAAGACAAGCCACGACGATGCAAAATTACACGAAATCAAAATGACAAAGCACATCTGCAATGCGGGCCCTAAAAACTTCACAATTTTAAAGCGAAACAACATAAAGCAGAGTGACTTAAAGTGATGATTTACTGTATCGACAAAGTGGGACATTACAAATGTATAGCTCCTAACTCTGCAACCCACCATCGGTGTCAATAAGTGTCTCTACACTCTTTTGAGCAAACAAATAAACAAATTAAACCAATGAGCAACCTCTTAAAGGGTCACCTCCAAGTTATTGCAACAAAACAAAAACTACAAAGGAAACTTATCAAATTAAATTAAATGATCATTTTGGGGAGTGACGATGCACACCAGCTTGTGGTGCCCACCGGCCACGGAGAGCCTCAAGCATATTGGCGAACACCGTGTGCTCCCTCGCCAAGGACATCTGGATGCGGACATAGCCACAAAAGAGGGGCAGGCAATCAGGTCAAAAACCCCCTCAACCATTTTATGCCTGGACCTGTTTATGACTACTTTGATAGTCTGCTCCTGAGCCTGGCAAATGTCTCTTTCTACACTTCTGAGCATTCAAATCAATAAATGAACAAATAAGCAAATGGCCAACCCTTTAAAAGGGCACTGGAACAAAAAACAAAAATTACAAAGAAAACTTATCAAATTAAAATAACATTCCCTAGGCTAATAATACATTCTAGACACTTTGGGCCCACCAGTCTCCAAAGGCCTCAAGTGCACTGACAAACACCACGTGCTTCCTCTCCAAGGACACCTGGACACGAACATGACCATGAAGGGGCAGACAGTCGGGTCAAACAAGCTCCTCAACCACCTGCTGCCTTGACCCACTAATGGCCACCTTGGCCAGGCCTAGGAGCAGGCTAACGACGACGTCTTCCGATCTGCTTGGCCCTCTCTGCACTACGTCATCAAAGATCCCCATCTGTCAAAGTGCGCTCTTTCGCGCATGCAAAAGAGCGCACTGCTCTCTGAGACTTAAGTGCTGTCTCAGGGAGATCAGTGAAAGTTTTACAAACTTAAAAAATAGAAAAATAAAAAAATTATTAACATGTCCCCTTCATGTGACAATGTCACACGAGATGGGACATGTTAATAAATATCACATAAAATTTATTAAACATTTTTAAAGCAGACATGAAACCTCATCCCGCCAGTGGATGAGGTTTTATGTTTTTTCTATTGCTCGCTGGGGCTCCTGCTCTGCCCACCAGCCTTAAGGTTGGACGGGCAGGGCTTTTAACCACCTTAATTATCCTGATATTGGCCTTAATTGGCCATTGACAGGTCGGTGGGCGGACAGCTGATTTTGCTGTCTGTCCGCCTTCCTCAATATTTAAGTGGACCGGGATGACGTTGGGGGTTCCTCCCGATGTCATCCCACGTCATTTTCCCGTCGGCGAATGGGCCCCGCCCCCCAACTTGCCAACGGGAAAATTCAGGCCTCTGTCTTTCTCTCCACAGATGCTGTCAGACCTGCTGAGTTTTTCCAGCAATTTTTGTTTTTGTTTCAGATTTCCAGCATCCGCAGTATTTTGCTTTCATCTTTATGGAAAACATTTAACATTTAGAAAGGTAATCGTAAAAATTTTTTGTAAGTATGGGGATTCAATCTGAAATAAAATGCACAAATAAGCTGCAAAGCTACCTGGAGCAGATTAGTTAGCTGGAATAACTCTTATATTTTGTAATTTGTTTGCTTAAACATTCAGTTATCTTTTAACTTCTCTGTGCCAACACTCATCAATAAGTGTAATTATTGTTGCACTATGAAGAACTAAAATGCCACATAATATTGATATTAACAGCAACTAATTTTCTCCTTTTCTCTCCTGATTGGTTCATGCATGCCACAGCCCTCCAGTGCCTTATCCAGGTGGCCATTCTTCATGTATCGATTTGATGGTGAATGTTAATGGGCTTTTTATCATAGAAGCCGACCCTGTCTTCATTTGACATTTACAGTATACCCTCTCCAGCAAGAGCCATTGGATAGTGAACCAATTCTCCAAATTTTGAAACAGACTGGAATTCTTTGTAATGAGGAACACATATAAGTAAGGCAATATAGTTAGCGAGTGTTACCCTGTCAAGATCCATAGAGGAATGGTATGGATTGTAATTGTTATCAATGGGACAATCCTCAGAAAGAAAACCAGGTTCAGAATTCAATTGCTTGCAGGCTTCTGATGAAGAATTAGAATCGACAAGGTTGACGTAAATGTCACTACAATCCTTGTTTTTCAGTGCAACAACAGCTGCTATGCAGAAAATCTGAAAAGGAATTTGAACAGTGAGGGAAACAGTCCTAAAATGGCCACTTTAAATCTGTCACAAGAGAAACTGTTTCTCAAATGTATTTCATCTTAGCAGATACAAAGAAGAGCAAAGAGAACATAATGCTATTTTTCTGCCACTAGATGTAGCTAATGACCTTTATGAATACAACTTTAAATGTGAAAACAGAAGTTTACCGATTGTGGAGTTTTATTATTGTATGCAGATACAATTATTGGTTAATGGGTGTATCATCTGGGGTTATCTTCATTACTGATATGTCTGTTCAGTGTTCTTTTAATTGAAGGTTACTTATTCAAATTAACATCCAACGATCTAAAATGACACTATGCTCGGAGTCACCAGAGGTTGTGTGGATGGGAGCTGGAAGTAACAAAGGGACATGGACAAGATGAGTAGAAGAAGCTGTGGTAGATGGAGCTCAACAGATCTGAGAAAGTCAGAAAATAAATGGTGAGAAATCAAGGGTTATGTCGGAGCAGAGATTTAAGTGATAGAATATATAAATCATTAAAACCTATTCCACAGGTACAAAAATCAATCAAAAAGGCCCATGAAAGGTTAGTTCTTATCTCAGATAAGTAAGAATTTAAAAGTGTGGAAGTGATGCTCAATTGTGCAGTGCCTTGATCAGATCCCATCTGGAATACTGCTTTTAATTTTGGACACCAAACCTCAGGAAAAATATGCTGGCCTTGGAGGTGTTAAGTGCACAATCATGAGATTAATACCGGATTTGAAGGTTAAATTAAGAGGTCAGGTTCCATAAATTTGTCTTACATTTTCTTGAGTTCAGAAGGTTGACAGGTGATCTAATTAAGGGGTTTAAAATAAGGGCATTCATGGATTAGAAACAGAGAAACAATTTCTTCAAGTGGAGTAATTCAGAAAAAGGGGCATCATTTTAAAATTAGTGCTCAGTGGTTTAGGAGTAAAATCAGAAAGCACTTCTTCATACAAGTAACGGAAGTCTGTAACTCTCTCTCCCAAAAAGAGTGTGGATTTTAAATCAGTTGAAAATTTCAAGGCAAAGACTAACAGATTTTTTTTGAGTAAGAATATCAAGGAATATGGAACAAAGTCTTATAAACAGAGTTGAGATATAGATCAGCTCTGTTCTGATTGACTGAATAGCCTTGAGAGGCAAATGGCATACTCTTGTTCCTATGGTTAAGGGAGGAAATGCTAACTATACAGCAAAGGGAAGGATCCTATCCAATGTGTAAAAGATAAATGGGTGAACCATGTATAAAAATGTTGCACACTTTGCATTTTACAGTAGAAAAGTTACAATTCCGTTGACTAGATAATGCTAGATAGTGAATGACGCTACAGTACAGGTTCAAACACTGTATTGGCTGTGGTAGTTCAAAGAGGCCTGCCTCCTCGAACCTAGGCCCCAAGCTTGATTTGGAGTGGTGCCCATAAAGCAATATCTCTCCCTAATGGACTACAGCTTATTACCAGTTAATTATAGCAGAAATTCTCTCAAATTGCTTTTTATTGGTCACTGAGAAAGTGTAGCATAACAACGATTTTATCAGGGAACTGAGATTAAAAAGATAGAGCTGTCATGTTAAAAATGCAGCAGCAAGAATGACCTGAAGAGCCTGCATCTGTCCCTGTGTTTCTTTCTTTGATGGAGACTAAGTAGACCAGATCGCACCGCTGGAGCAAAGCAGTGTCTTTCATATTACTTACTGCTATAGGTTGGATGACAAAGATGCAGTACAGAAGGGAGAAGAACAGCGAATGTAACCATAATATAGATTTGGTTGGTCCAAACCTGAAATTAAGAAAGATGGCCACAATATTTCATTAATTTATTTTTAAGAAAATACAGATAAAATAATTGGAAATATGACATACAAACTACAGTCTTTCTTACCGTAGTCCTAAAAGGCTTGTAATCAATATGCACACCAAAGCAATCAAAAGGCAGATCACCCATGCCAGATAGTTGCACCAACTTGGGAGAAAATGTCTGGCTCTATTCTTCATGGGCTGTTCAAACAAACCGCTGTGTTCTAGAGATATTAAAAAAAATATTTAAAAGATAGTCAGAGGCATTTACATTGTTTGATTTCTGACGGTTAATTTAATTATAGGATGGAAATTGGTTTGGATCTTGTACATCTATCCAAATGAGTTCCTATTTGATGCTACACATTCGAGAGAAGTACCAAGTTTGTACTTTCCAATGGGCAGGTAAAAGGAAATCAGAAGATGTCAGCTGCTTCCAATTGTCTAAGAATACAAATTCAAGAATGTCTGGGAGCAATTCAGTTTGGCCATAATTCTTATAAAGCGAGTGCTCAGTGGTACAGAGAGACAAAGAGAGCTGTAGATAAACAAATAATATTTTTGAACTGTGAAAATGAAACAGGAAACCTCTGTAGAGGAAACGCATGTTTATGAAAGATCACTGATGAATTAACAGTAAAATGTAAATTACTACATGGTGACAAATACAAGTCTTACCATTGGTTGAATGCAGTACTTTAATATTAGCTTATGGTAACCAATCCCATTAAGAACTATCAGTTCAATACAGTCCCTTAATTCTTTTTTCCCTACCTGATGAATAATCTGATCGCCGGTCACTAGAGCTGTGTTTGGAATCCTTCACGACTGGCCTGGCGTTTTCCTGTGAACTACAGTCCTCAAATCCACTTGAGCTGCCTTCAGACAAGCAATTTCCATCTTTCTTGTTGCTCATTTCACTGTGGTGCTCTGAGTGAATGCTGGGAGATTGTGGCTCGAGTAAACCACGCTGGGGAAATGCAAGCATATGCCTATAAGGAATCAATTTAACAATTCTCGTACAAAAACAAAAATTGCTGTAAAAACTCAGCAGGTCTGACAGCATCTGTGGAGAGATGCTGATTCTCTCCACAGCTGCTGTCAGATCTGCTGAGTTTTTCCAGCAATTTTTGGTTTTGTTTCAGATTTCCAGCATCTGCAGTACTTTGCTTTTAACAATTCTCTCATCTTTGTTTTCAGATTCCTACATGTCTGCACCCTTCCCTACCTCTGTAACCTCCTGCAGCCCTACATCTCAGTATTAATTCAATTTGGATCTCTTGCACATCTTTGATTTTCAAAATCCTACCACTGGCTGCTTAGGCACTAAGTTCTGGAATTCCATTCTTAATCTTCTCTGACACTTTCCTCCTTAATACCTACCACTTTGACCAAGTTTTTGCTCACCTGCAATAATATCCCTTCATGTAGTTCTGTGTCAAATTTTGTTTGATAATATTCACCTTTGGCGGGGTAGGGGTGGGGTGTGGGCTAGGAGGGGGAAGGATTCTACAGTAATGGCACTACATAAATGCAAGTTGTTGTTGTTTCATTATCTTGAGCAGACTCGAGTGACTTTTTTCTGTAACATAATGCTTACCTCATATTTTTTTCTCCACAATTCCTGTGCCCATTGCTGCAGATTCTGCCAGGTCAGGTACGATTCAAATGCACTGTCTGAGGCCAGCAGAGCATCCCGATGAGCTGAAGAATTATTATAGAAATATAAAGTAATTTAACTATCCAAAGTGACATTGTTCATTGTTATATTGTAATTTTATTTTTGCATATGCTGTGCAGAGTTGCAGGTCATTCACTGTCCAGAACACTATATATTTCCCAGACTCAGTCTGAGTTATGCCCAGGGTCAGGTGCACCCAGGTGAACAGTGGAAAGGGGAGATGGACATCAATTTTCCTTTTATCCCAAGTAGACGTATCCAGTCTCTGATTTGCACCTTCCCAGTACATTAAATTGCCCACTTGAGGCCCACAATTGGCACCTGTGTGGGAAGGCTGTCCTCGAGCCTTCCTGCCCTTGACTTAATTGGTGGGGTCCCCACCTCAAATCCTCCTGCCCGACCTAATGTCTTCCCCACTCCCCTGAGTTCCCCCCTGCCCATGACCACTGGCAGCCTCTGAACTCGCCTCCAATTTAATATTTAACAGTAACTTCCAAAAGGAAGTTGGAGAAATACTTGCAGGGAAGGAAATGCAGGGGTACAGGGCAAAAGCAGTGGAGTGGGACAAATTAGATAACTCTCTCAAAAAGCCAGCACAGGATGATGAGCTGAATGGCCTCCTTTTCTGCTGTAAGACTCTATGGGCAGAATTTTGCCCTTGATGGGTGAGTGGGCAGCCGACCTCCGCCGCTGAAATGGGACGCGCCGCCATTTTGAGTGGGCGGGCCAATTGAGGCCCGCCCAGCGGCCTGGCTGACTTCTTCCTGTGCAGGGGGGGTGGGGGGGCTTGGAATCCCCAACTGTCAAAGTGCCGCTTTTTCGCGTATGCACTTCAAAGAGCACACTGCTCCCTGAGGCAAAGTGCTATCTCAGGAAGATTAGTGACAGGTAAGAAAAGTCAAAAAATAGAGAAATATTAAAATTATTAACATGTCCCCCTCATGTGACAATGTCGCATGAAATGGGACATGTCAATAAGAAACACATAAAGTTTATTAAATTTTTAAAATATGTACATGAAACTTCATCCTGCCAGTAGATGAAGTTTCATGAATAATCTGGAGCCTGCTGGAGCTCCTGGCCTGCCCGCCAGCCCTAAGCTTGGATGGACAGGGTCTTTAACAAGGTTAATTAGCCTGTCAATTGCCTTAATTGGCCATTGACAGGTCGGCGGATAGACAGCTGATTTCGCTGTCCGCCCGCCTTCCTGAAGATTTAAATAGACCGGGATGACGGCAGGGGTTCCTCCCAACGTCATCCTGCATCATTTTACCCATGGTGAGCGGACCCGCCCCCAGATCGCCGAGTGGAAAATCCTTCAGTATGAGTTTGTGTCTTTTGGTTTGATGTCAATGTTTTTGTTTGATAACCACTCCTGTAAAGCGCCTTGGAACATTTTGCATATTAAAGGTGCTAAATAAATACATGTACAAATGTTGATGACACCCAGGTCTCACTCACCACCACCTCTCTTGACTCCTCCACTGTTGCTAAATTATCAGGCTACTTAGCTGCCATCCAATATTGGACAAGCAGAAATTTCTTGCAATTAAATATTGCAAAGGCTGAAGCCATTGTTTTTGGTTTCTGCTCCAAACTCCACTCCCTAGCTACTGACTCCATCCCTGTCCTTGGTAACAATCTATGAGCTCTTGACTTCATATTTGTGCAATCACTAAGACTGCCTATTTCCATCTCTGTAACATCACCCAACTTCACCCGTCTCAGCTTATCTGATGTTGAATCCCTCATTCCTGCCTTTGTTATCTCTAGATTTGGCTATTCCAGTACACTCCTGGCTGCTCTCTCACTTTCTACTCACCACAAGCTTGAGGTCATTCAAAACTCTGCTGCCCATGTCTTAACTTGCACCAAGGCCAATTCACCTGCCATCCTTGTGCTCACTGACATATATTGGCTCCTAGTCAAGCAATATCTTGATTTTAAAATTTTCATCCTTGTTTTCAAATCCTTCCATGACCTTGCCCCTTCCTATCTCCGTAATTTCCTCCATCAGTGCTCGTCCAATTCTGGCCTCCTGAGCTTTCCTAATTTTATCGCTCTACCATTGGTAGTCATGGCTTCAGTTGCCTGAGCTCCCAAATATGTTATTAGGAAAGAATGAATAGACTGGGTCGCTTTTCCCTTGAAAAAGAGGGGTTACTTTATAGAGGTGTTTAAAATTCTGAAAGGTTTTAATATAAAGGATACAGAAAGAATGTTTCCATTTGTAGAAAAGAGCATAAGTAGAGACCATCATTATAAGATAGTCACCAAGAAGTCCATAGGGAATTCAGAAGAAACTTCATTACCCAAAGAATGGTGAGAATGTGGAACTCGATACCATAGGGACTGGGTGAAATGAATGCATTTATGGGGAAGCTGGACAAACATATGAGAGAGAAGGAAACATCAGGTTGTGATGATAGATTTAGAAGTGGAAAGATGGGAGGAGGTTCGATTGGAACGTAAAAACCAGTATGGACTGGTTGGGCCAAATGGCTTGCTTCTGTGCTGAATGCCCTATCTAATCCCTGTCTTGCTTTCCGCCTTTAATTTACTCCTCAAAAGCTATCTTTCTGAGCTTGATATTGTCAGGAAAATATAATAATTCTCATAATGTTATTGGAATTTATTGTTAAGTAGAGTAATAGTGGGGTCTGTGTCTATGGGTCTATGTCTGTGTGTGTGTGAGACTTAATTGGATTAAAGGCAACTAGTCTGGAGGCTTTGATGTCGAAAGATAAGCTAAGTTTGAAATGTTAAGTTGGTAAACATGGGGAAATTTTAGTGTAAGGTGTAAAAGGACATTTGCATAGTTGTTTTCAAAGGAGGGTTGAAATGCATCACCTAACCAGCTAAAGTTCAGAAATAGTGGGCAGGATTTTGCCCTTGGCGGCGGTGGTCAGGAAGTTGACCACTGCCCGCAATTGGCTCTGCATCGTGATTTCACATGAGGATCATGAGAGGCAGCACTGAGAGCTGCCCGTGCGAGCAGGAGGAGGAGGGAAAGCTGGGCTTAGCACGCAGTTAGCACATGCAAGAGAAAGAGCGCTTCAATCTCCTTGAGGCACGGAGCTGCCTCAGGGAGATTTAAGTGCTGTGTAAAATAAAAAATGAAGAGAATAAAAATTTAATAAAACATGTCTCCTCATGTGACCGTCACATGAGCTAGGACATGTTTTTAATTCAAAAATTAACATTTTACTTAATGTTTATTTGCTTTAGGAAACCTTATCCCACTCGTGGATGAGGTTTCCTAAAAAATATAAAGGCCGCTTAGCCTTTTTGCCTGCTAGCCAACCGTTAGGTTGGACGGGCAACATAAATTTGAATTGAATTAGATTGTTAATGGTCTTAATAGGCCTTTGAATTATCGGTGGGCACGCAGCTGACTCCAGCGCGCACCTGCCGATCGCGAGACTGCGCGATGACCTCAGACATGCGCCTGCATGCCGAGCTTAATATTCTGCCCAGTGTATTTATTTTTCCTAAGATTACTGGTAAAATTAATATTATGATAAATTTTTATGATCAGGGAAGTAAAAGTCCAAAGACATAGTGAAACAATGGGAATTTACATTCAAAGGGGAAAGTCTGTTTAAAGGAGCAAAGGCTGTTTATAAGAGGAGGCATTTTAAGATCTAACAAGTGTAAAAAGCCTTCAACATCTACGCCTCAAGCTGCTGTTTACAAAGAACAGAAATTAAGAAAACTCACTTTGAATTGGATTGTTCAGGGTATCATGTTTCTTTGCCTGGGTCTTTTAAAATGTATTTATGTGCTTTACTGTTGCCTTAATAGAGGTGTAACTGCAAGTCAGATTAATTAGGGGATTTAGAAGTTATTATAGTAGGTTATAGTCATATATATGTGCTTAAAATCATTTCTCTTATTGATAAATGTTTAATCTAGTTTTGTAAGAAACCTATAAGACTTGGTGGTCTTATTACTGCTGAATTCAAGGCACATATCTCGGAATTTATACAAATTGCAAAACAGTTGTGACAGTTGTTTCAAGTTTCTCTTTGGGATTTGAGCAGCTCAGCATTTACCATCGGTTGTGCCATAACAGGTATCATATTTTGTTTTATAATGCTCCTGTGAAATGCCTTGGGACATTTTATTACGTTAAAAGTCTAAGTTGTTGCTTTTCATTTGTTATTGTTGTCTTATGGTGAGCTACCAAGTGGACTCGTGCTGGGTACTTCTCCAATCCTTTGTAGCTGTTAGGAGAAAAGCTGAGTGGAAATATAAAAATTAGCAGCACAGAAAAGGAAAATCTTGCCTGTGCTGGCCAAAAAAGAGCTATCCAACCTAATCCCACTTTCCAGCTCTTGGTCCACAACCCCACAGTGACAGCACTTTAAGTGCATATCAAAGTGTTTTTTTAAAATGTGAGGAGAATATCTGCCATCCTTTCAGGCGATGAGTTCCAGACCCTCATAGCCCTTAGGTTAAAATATTTCTCCTCAATTTCCTTGTCCTTGCACTAATTAAAGCTATACCCCCAGTGCTGCAGAAAATAGGCCCTTCCTATCCATGAAATCTAGGTCCATCATAATTTTACACACCTCAATTAAATCTCGACTCATCCTGCTCTGTAGGCAGAAAACAGCCTATTCAATCTTTTCTCATAACTAAAATTCCCCAGTCCAGGAAGCATACTCTCCTCTGCACTCTTGCTCATGCAATTACATCCTTTCTGTCATGCTCTGACCACACTGTATGCAATACTCCAGCTATGACCCACAAAATAGAAATTTTTTTAAAGTTTTTGGGCCTTTAGTGAGCAGCCTCTAGTCGTCCCTTTGAGGTTATTAAATTTACATCCCACTAATCTCCAACATAAACAATCTTACACAGTGTGGGAGAAGAGCTGATTCACCAGTATATCTTGCAGTTTACACAAGCCCATCAAGTGACCTTAACTTTCAGACTGGTTAATAATTCCCTGAATAACTGTATTAGAAAACGGATTATTGATTTCCAAAGACTACGTAGTACATTTAGCACTTTCATCTTAAAATTATGACTGATGCATAGCCTTTCCTGTCTTGTCTCAAAAAATGGGTGTAAAGATAAGCCCAGCAGCTACAGGCCAATCAGTTTAACCTCAGTGGTGGGATCAAGAATTTGGGACAAAATCAATAGTCTCTTGGGCAAATGTGTGTTATTTAAAGAAAGCCAGCATATTCTTGTTAAGGGCAAATTGTGCTTAACTGACTTGCTGGGGTTTTTGATGAAGGACAAAGAGGGAAGGTGAGGGTAATGCTGTTGACGTGGTGTACATGGACTTCCAAAAGGCATCTGAGAAAGTGCAAGTGAACAAAGTTACAGCCCATGGAATAAAACGGGCAGTAGCAACATGCATACAAAATTGTCTGAGTGATAGGAAACAGATAGCACTGATTTATGGATGTTTACAGACTGGAGGAAGGTTTATAGTGAAGTTCCCAAGGGGTTGGCCCTGCGCTTCCTGATATATATTATGACCTAGACCTTGATGTACAGCTCACAATTTCAAAATTGGCAAATATTGTGAACTGTGAGAGGGATATTGTAGAATTTCAAAAGGATATAGATAAGTGGGTGGAATGGGTAGACAAGTGACAGATGAAATTTAACACAGAGAAGTGTGAAGTGATTCATTTTGGTTGGAAGAACGTGGAGAGGCAATATAAAAGGCTACGATTCTGAAGGCGGTGCAGGAGCAGAAGTACCTGGGTGAATATGCACATATATCACTGAAAGTGGCTGAACAAATTGGGATTGCAGTTAATGAAGCACATAGCATCCTAGGCTTTATTAATAGGGACATAGAGTATAAAAGCAAGGAACTTATGTTAAACTTATATTAAACTTACATAAAATGGTTCAGCCTCAGCTGGATGCTGTGTTCGGTACTGGGCACCACATTTTAGCAAGGATGTGAAGGTGTTAGAGAGGATGCAGAGAGGGTTCATGAGAATGGTTTCAGGGATGAGAGTTATAGGTAGGTTGGAGACCTTGGGGCTGTTTTCCTTGGGTAAGGTTGAGAGGAGTTTTGATAGGGATATTCAAAATCATGAGGGATCTGAACAGAGTAGATAGGGAGTAACTGTTCCAATTGCTGGAAAGATTTAGAATCAGATGGCACGAATTTAGGATAATTGGCAAAGAAGCAATGCTGACATGAGGAAAAACTTTTTCGCACAGCAAGTGGTTAGAATGTGGAACGAACTGCCTGAGAATGTGGTGGAGGCAGGTTCAGTCGAGGCATTCATGAGGCAATTGGATTATTACCTGGAAAGGAAGATTGTTCAGGACTACAGGGAGAAGGTGGGGGAATTGACACTAGGTCAATTGTGCCTTCAGAGAGTCAGCACAGACACAACAGGTCGAATGGCCTCCTCCTATGCTATAACTAATCTATGGCCCAGATTTTCGCAGTCATTTCAACTCTGCGATTATCCAGAATGGTGCTGAGGCCAAATCTGGATATCCCACCCCATATTCGGTATGAAGCATTTTCACCGGGGGAAGGCAACAGGGATGGGACAGGTTTCACACAAGCACATCATGCAGAAGGGGTGTCACATTTAAAAGTGCAGCTGAGTGCAAGCAGAAGTAATTTTCAATATTGGCTTAGGGCCACTCAAATCCTGACCTGACCTCATTCTATCCTTGGCCCAAACATGCTGCACTCATGAGATGAGGTGAGAGTGACTGTCCTCGACGTCAAGGCCGCATTTCACCAAGTGTGGCTCAAGGAGTCCTTGCAAAACTGGATTCAGTGGGAGTCAGGGGGAAAACTCCCTACTGGTTGGAGTCATAGCTAGCACAAAAGAATGGCTATGGTTGTTGGAGGTCAATCATCTCAATCCTGGGACAAAGCTGCAAGAGTTCTGCAGGGTAGTGTCCTTGGCCCAACCATCATCATTGATCTTACTTCCATCATAAGGTCAGAAGTAGGGATGTTTGCAGGTAATTGCATAATGTTCAGCACCATCTGCGTCTCCTCAAATACTGAGGCAGTCCGTGCCCATATGTAGCAAGATCTGAAGAACCTTCAGGCTTGGGCTGATAAGTGCCAAGTAACATTTGCACTACACAAGGATCAGGCAATGACCAAATCCAAGGAGAGAGAATCTAAACATCTCCTCTTGACATTCAATAACAATACCATTGCTGAATCTCCCTCTATCAACATCCTGAGGGTTACCATTGACCAGAAACTGATTTGGACCAGCCACATAAATACTCTGGCTACAAGAGCAAGTAAGAGGCTGGAACTTCTGTGGTGAGTAACTCACCTCCTGACTCCCCAAATCTTGTCCATCA